>NW_021144382.1:0-29369 GCF_004193775.1 Glycine soja
CTAATTTGGAAGCTTCCCGTATCCGTACTTGGAAGGATCTGATCACCGCCTTCCTAAGGCAGTATCAGTACAATTCTGATATGGCTCCGGACCGTACTCAACTGCAGAATATGTTCAAGAAAGAGGGTGAAACCTTTAAAGAATATGCGCAGCGATGGAGGATTTGGCGGCACAAGTAGCTCCTCCATGGTTGAGAGAGAGATGATCACCATGATGGTAGACACTCTGCCAGTGTTCTACTATGAGAAGCTAGTGGGTTACATGCCGTCCAGCTTTGCGGATCTGGTGTTTGCCGGGGAAAGAATCGAGGTGGGATTGAAGAGAGGAAAGTTTGATTACGTTTCCTCCACAAACGTGAATGCCAAAAGAATCGGGGCAACAGGGGCAAAAAGGAAGGAAGGAGATGCCCATGCCGTCTCTTCAACACCCGCATGGGTCAAACCCCAGCAAACACCTCATGGTACCCATCAGTACGCGCAACATCACCCAAGCTTCTCGGCTCCTGCTGGGAACGCCTCTAGCTCAACACCCGTGCAGCCTAAGGCACCCACCCAGAGGGAAGCTCCCCAAGTTCAACTCCGAACGCGACTCGACCGGCCGGTAATCCCAACACGACAAGGAACTTCCCTCCGAGACCGTTGCCGGAATTCACCCCGCTCCAATGACGTACGAAGATCTTCTACCATCCCTCATCGCCAATCATTTGGCCGTGGTAACTCCCGGAAGGGTCTTCGAACCCCCTTTCCCGAAGTGGTATGACCCTAATGCAACTTGCAAGTACCATGGGGGTGCCCCGGGGCATTCCATCGAAAAATGCTTGGCCCTTAAATACAAGGTCCAACATCTAATGGATGCCGGATGGCTGACTTTCCAAGAGGATCGGCCCAATGTGAGGACCAATCCGCTCGCCAATCATGGAGGGGGGGGCAGTTAATGCAGTTGAATCCGATAGGCCCCACAGGTCTAAACCGTTGAGAGATGTGGCAACCCCTAGGAGGTTTATCTTTGAGGCCCTGCAAAAGGGAGGTGTAATTCCCCATAGTGGGTGTAAGGAGGATTCCTGTCTGCTACATCCCGGCGAGATGCATGACATGGAGACGTGTTTGGGAGTAGAGGAATTGTTACAGCGGATGATAGACCAAGGTCGACTAGAAGTCGGCATTGAAGGAAAAGAAGAGCAGCACATATGCATGCAATCTATGGAGGGGAGCGGTGTCGTGAAGCCCAAACCTTTGGTGATATACTTCACTAAAAGTGCAGCCTCGCAAAAGCCCGGGTACCCCTTGATGGCCAAACCTGTTCCTTTCCCGTACCAGAATAGTCACGCGGTCCCGTGGAGATATACACCTCCAGAGAAGAAGGAAGAAGAAGTCACTGACGTCAGCTCGCTGTCGGCTAAAGTAACAAATATCACGGGACTGAGTGGTGTGACCCGTAGTGGTCGTGTGTTCGCACCTCCGGACCTACCAGTCCAACCCGCCGACGTCAAAGGAAAAGGAAAAGTGGTGGAGGAACAAGATGGCGAAGCACCCCACGCTTCGAATAAAGATATGCCAGCAAAGGGGCCCCCAGAGAAAAGGGATGGTAGAAAGGAGGTGTCGCTAGAGGAAGCCAGCGAGTTCCTTCGGATAATTCAGCAGAGCGAATTCAAGGTTATCGAACAGCTCAACAAAACCCCGGCTAGGGTCTCACTGCTAGAGTTACTTATGAGCTCCGAGCCTCATCGGGCTCTGCTAGTAAAAGTGCTGAACGAGGCTCACGTGGCCCAAGATATTTCGGTAGAAGGTTTCGGAGGGCTGGTCAACAATATCACTGCCAACAACTATCTTGCCTTCGCCGAAGAAGAAATCCCCGCCGAGGGGAGAGGGCATAATAAGGCTTTACACGTATCAGTCAAGTGTATGGACCATATCGTGGCCAAGGTGCTCATCGATAATGGTTCCAGTTTAAACGTGATGCCTAAGAGCACTTTGGACAAGTTACCATTCAATGCTTCCCATTTAAAACCAAGTTCAATGGTGGTTCGGGCCTTCGACGGCACTCGTCGAGAGGTTAGGGGAGAGATCGATCTCCCTGTACAGATAGGCCCTCACACCTGTCAAGTCACTTTCCAGATAATGGACATTAACCCACCCTACAGTTGCCTGTTGGGGCGCCCGTGGATCCACTCAGTGGGTGTTGTGCCTTCTACACTCCACCAAAAGCTGAAATTCGTAGTGGAGGGGCACTTGGTCATCGTGTCAGGCGAGGAAGATATCTTGGTAAGCTGCCCATCCTCCATGCCTTATGTAGAAGCCGCAGAAGAATCGTTAGAAACCGCTTTCCAGTCTTTTGAGGTGGTCAGCATTTCCTCCGTGGACTCCCTCTTTGGGCAACCTTGTCTGTCCGAGGCGGCGGTAATGATGGCCCGAGTTATGTTGGGGAACGGTTATGAACCCGGGATGGGTTTAGGCAAAGACAATGGCGGCATAACTGGTCTGATAAAAACCCAAGGGAATCGTGGGAAGTATGGTTTAGGATATAGGCCCACTCAGGCGGACATGAAAAGAAGCATCGCGGGAAGGAAGAACAGTGGTCAGAGCTCGCGTTGGAAACAAGAAAGTGAAGGAAACCCGCCCTGCCACATAAGTAGAAGCTTTATAAGTGCGGGTCTGGGAGACGAAGGTCAAGTGGTCGCGATATGTGAAGATGATGTTCCAAGAACTCTGGATTTGGTCCGACCATGCCCTCCTGATTTCCAGCTGGGAAATTGGCGAGTGGAGGAACGCCCCGGCATTTACGCAACGAGCATAATGTAAACCTTTACGGTTTTAAAAGCTCTATAGTTGGGCCTAGGCTTTAGAGTTTTCTTTTTGTTAAGGCTTTGTGTCTTTTGTTTTTGAATTTATAATACAAGGATCTTTCTTCATCTGTTCCTAGTCTCTACCCATTCTCATTCATTTGCATGTTTACTTCTTTTTCTAAAACGGCAGATTCGATGACGAGTCCCCCGAAGGTACTAATACCTGGGACCCGTCTATCAACTTCGAGCAAGAAATGAACCAAACGGAAGATGAAGGAGATGAGGATGTGGGACTTCCTTCGGAACTAGAAAGAATGGTCGCCCATGAGGACCAAGAAATGGGGCCTCATCAAGAAGAAACAGAGCTAGTAGACTTAGGAATTGGCAGTGGAAAGAGGGAAGTAAAGATAGGTACAGGCATTACCGCACCTATCCGTGAAGAATTAATAACCCTGCTAAAAGACTACCAAGACATCTTTGCTTGGTCCTACCAAGATATGCCCGGTTTGAGTTCTGACATTGTGCAGCACCGATTGCCTCTAAATCCCGGGTGTTCCCCAGTAAAACAGAAATTGAGGAGGATGAAACCCGAAACGTCCTTGAAGATAAAAGAAGAAGTGAAAAAGCAGTTTGACGCTGGATTTCTGGCCGTCGCTCGGTATCCAGAATGGGTTGCCAACATCGTACCAGTTCCTAAAAAAGGTGGGAAAGTACGAATGTGTGTAGATTACCGGGACCTGAATCGGGCCAGTCCCAAGGACAATTTTCCGTTACCACACATCGATATCCTCGTAGATAACACGGCCAATTTCGCTTTATTTTCCTTCATGGACGGTTTCTCTGGTTACAATCAGATAAAGATGGCGCCCGAGGATATGGAAAAGACTACCTTCGTCACCCTGTGGGGAACGTTCTGTTACAAGGTGATGTCCTTTGGACTCAAGAATGCCGGGGCAACTTATCAACGGGCCATGGTAGCTTTGTTCCATGATATGATGCATCAAGAAATCGAGGTCTACGTGGACGACATAATCGCTAAATCTAACTCTGAGGAAGAACACCTTGTCAACCTGCGGAAGTTGTTCGAAAGGCTTAAGAAATATCAATTAAGGTTGAACCCCGCTAAGTGTACCTTTGGGGTCAAATCAGGGAAATTGCTTGGTTTCGTTGTAAGCCAGAAAGGGATAGAGGTAGACCCCGAAAAAGTGAAGGCTATCCTTGAGATGCCAGAACCCCGTACAGAGAGGCAAGTCCGAGGTTTCCTGGGGCGCTTGAATTATATTGCCAGATTCATATCGCAGCTCACCGCCATTTGTGAGCCGTTGTTTAAACTCTTGCGCAAAAACCAAACTGATCGGTGGAATGAGGATTGCCAAGAGGCTTTTGGAAGGATCAAAAAGTGCCTAATGAATCCTCCCGTGCTTATGCCACCAGTACCTGGAAGGCCTCTCATTTTGTACATGACAATCTTGGACGAGTCAATGGGGTGTATGCTGGGGCAACATGACGAATCCGGGAAGAAAGAGCGCGCTGTTTACTACCTAAGCAAGAAGTTCACGACCTGTGAGATGAATTACTCCTTGCTCGAAAGAACGTGTTGTGCTTTAGTATGGGCATCCCATCGCCTAAGGCAGTATATGCTAAGTCATACTACCTGGTTGATATCCAAAATGGACCCGGTTAAGTACATCTTTGAAAAGCCAGCTCTCACAGGACGAATCGCCCGGTGGCAAGTCTTGCTATCTGAGTTTGATATAGTCTACGTCACCCAAAAGGCGATAAAAGGAAGCGCTTTGGCAGATTATTTGGCTCAACAGCCTCTTAACGACTACCAGCCCATGCATCCGGAATTCCCGGATGAGGACATCATGGCCTTGTTCGAGGAAAAGTTGGACGAAGATCGGGACAAATGGACTGTATGGTTTGACGGAGCGTCAAACATTCTAGGTCATGGCGTTGGGGCAGTGTTGATCTCTCCGGACAATCAATGTGTACCTTTCACAGCCAGGCTAGGATTCGACTGCACCAACAACATGGCCGAATATGAAGCATGTGCCCTAGCCGTCCAGGCAGCAATTGACTCCGATGTCAAACTACTCAAGGTGTACGGCGACTCAGCGTTGGTAATCCATCAGCTGAGAGGAGAATGGGAAACTAGAGATCCCAAGCTGATACCCTACAAAGCCTACATCAAAGAGTTGGCTGAGACTTTCGATGAGATCTCCTTCCATCATGTTCCCCGCGAGGAAAATCAAATGGCGGATGCACTTGCTACATTGGCATCTATGTTCCAGCTAACACCGCACGGGGACCTACCCTACATTGAATTTCAGTGTCGTGGCAAACCCGCACATTGTTGCCAAGTGGAAGAGGAACGGGACGGAAAGCCCTGGTATTACGACATCAAGCGATATGTCGAAAGCAAAGAATACCCGCCAGAGATTGCCGACAACGATAAAAGGACATTGAGGAGGTTGGCAGCCAGTTTCTTCATGAGCGGAGGCACACTGTATAAGAGGAATCACGACATGACACTCCTGCGATGTGTGGATGCCAAGGAGGCAAATCACATGATCGAGGAAGTCCATGAGGGCTCGTTTGGAACGCACGCCAACGGGCATGCTATGGCCAGGAAGATCTTAAGGGCAGGTTATTACTGGCTTACCATGGAAAGTGATTGTTGTGTCCATGTGAGGAAGTGCCACAAATGTCAAGCATTCGCAGATAATGTCAATGCCCCACCACATCCTCTGAATGTCATGTCCGCCCCTTGGCCTTTCTCCATGTGGGGAATAGATGTCATCGGGGCCATTGAGCCCAAGGCCTCGAATGGTCATCGCTTCATCCTCGTAGCGATAGATTATTTCACCAAGTGGGTCGAGGCGGCCTCATATACCAATGTCACGAGGAATGTGGTGGTCAGGTTCATCAAGAAAGAGATCATCTGCCGATATGGTTTGCCAAGGAAGATTATCACGGACAATGGCACCAACCTGAATAATAAGATGATGGCAGAAATGTGCGAGGAGTTTAAAATCCAGCATCACAATTCCACGCCTTACCGGCCAAAGATGAATGGAGCCGTGGAAGCGGCCAATAAGAATATCAAAAAGATTATCCAAAAGATGACCGTGTCATACAAGGATTGGCACGAGATGCTCCCATTCGCGTTACACGGTTACCGGACTTCAGTGCGAACGTCAACTGGGGCAACGCCATTCTCATTGGTATATGGGATGGAGGCGGTGTTACCGTTTGAGGTAGAAGTCCCGTCATTAAGGATCTTGGCAGAATCCGGGTTAAAGGAATCAGAGTGGGCTCAAACACGCTACGATCAGCTCAACCTCATTGAGGGTAAGCGCTTAACGGCCATGAGTCATGGGCGCTTATACCAGCAAAGAATGAAGAGTGCATTCGACAAGAAAGTACGCTTACGCAAGTTCCATGAGGGAGACCTTGTGCTAAAGAAAATGTCCCATGCTGTCAAAGACCATCGAGGGAAATGGGCCCCGAACTACGAAGGGCCTTTTGTCGTGAAGAGAGCTTTTTCCGGAGGAGCTTTGGTGCTTACCAACATGGATGGCGAAGAGCTACCTTCACCCGTGAACTCTGATGTCGTCAAACAATATTATGCTTAGAAGCTGGGGCAATTAAGGATGTCGCTGCATGTTCTTTATCTTTATGCGTTTTCTGGATTTCCCCCAGGGATTTCCTGTCTGATGTATCTCTCGTTACAATCTTTCAAAGAAATGAACGTGGATTCGAGGCTTTTAGTCCTCACGTTAGTTTCACACCTTGCATTGATCTGTGATCACCTGAGCCCTTCCGCTCAGTTTATGGGATCCCACAAGCGCTTAATTAGAATTGAACCCGAACCAACTTCCCCTAAATTTTCTGCGTTTGAAAACATTCATGCATATGCATACACATACGCATGTATATTGTTGTGGTAAAACAGGGGCAGGATCACCTTGGGCTACCTTCTGGAGTGAAGACAAAACATGAATGGCAGAAACCAGTAAAGGTAGGGTAATGATGCGGCCAAGATTGGCCATACCTGGTTGTTTGTTACTTGCAGGTACTTAAGGATGAACGCAAGCGGGGATGGGGTCACGACCGACCGATCGTTGCTCTTCTTTGTGCGAAACAAGCAGGGAATGTCGCTGCAAGGCAGCCCCGTATCCTTTCTGTTTTGTAGCTTTCTTTTACTATTTGTTTGTTTTAAAAAGGAAAAGAGTAATAATAAGATAAGTAATCAATGCCTGATTCTAACCTAAGTAAGTTCAAGTTAGGCAAAATGCTAATCCATGAGAAGGGAGGGGACATGGTCAATGTTCCCCTCAAAAAAAAAAAAAAAAAAAAAAAAAGTGCAGGTTAGCTCGCCTGGGCGAGCTGGGCTCGCCTGGGCGAGCCACCTCTGCACCAAAATATAAAAATGACGAAGGGGGGGACGTTTTTTCATTCAAAAACTTCCCCCCCTCATTCAAAAAGAAAGCTCACGGGACTCACGGATTTTGCAGCCCTTAGGTCACCTTTTTTTGCGTTTTTGATTCCGTTTTGCTCTATTATTCGTCTCCAACAAGTAAGTACCTCATTCTTGGGCTTTCTAGCTTTCCATTGATGTATTTTGGTGCTCTAAATTGCTTGTGTTTGCTAAGAAACGTGAGGGATTTATCCTCAAATTGTTGCTTGTTTTTGTTGAATTGAGGGGTTGTAAGGGATGGCCTTGGCCTAGGGTGTATTCTGAAGTAATGGCGCATGCCACATTGTCCCCATTCTCTTGATATTCGTGCCTAAACATGCGCCCACCAAGTGCTCGGTGAAATGCCTCAACGACATATGAGCATGGTTTTGTGAGCTTTGGGTTGTGGGACTGTTTTATATGTATAGGGACAGCGTGAAGGATTTAAAATGAGTGCCCGAATGCAATTCTAGGCCTAGGAACCCAAGCTTTTAATTTCAATACAAGGAAGCATGACTTACGCCTAGGAATCTAAGTTTTGGTTTTGAATGTAAAAAGGCATGAATATTAGGACATGTTTGAGAGGTTGTTATTAGAATTTAAATTTGGCTGCCCCATGAGGAATGCCTTGCACCTAGGTAGCATGGAAAATACCTTTCAACGGTATGTATATATGTGAATATATATAGCATGGAAATGCCTTGCAAAATGTTGAATAAAATGCCTTGCAGAAAGTTGAATAAAATGCCTTGCAAAATATGAATATATATAGCATGAAAATGCCTTGCATAATATGAATATATATAGCATGAAGTGCCTTACAAAGTGTTGGATGGGTAGCGTAAAAGTGTTTTTCAAAATATGTGTATTTGTGAGTAGGTAACAAAAGAAGTCTTCCAAAAAAATGTGTGTATATATATATATAGGATGTAGCATGAAAAGGTTTGTCAAAAAATATGTACATGAATAGGTGTCGTAAAATGCTTCACACAAAATTTTTATGTGTGCAAATACGTATGTGTCATAAAATAGCACGACCCCAATATGATTATTTTATAAAGTGCATGTTGACACTCGTGCCATGAGAAGTGTTGTTTGGCCCTTGTTTGTAATGATTGTTATATTTCTTCTAAAACTAACTTTCCAAATGTTTGCCTTCGCAGGAATGGCACCGAGGAAGCTTGCCTCAAAGAGGTCCAGGAAGGACAAGGCGGCCGAAGGAACTAGTTCCGCCCCGGAGTACGACAGTCACCGCTTTAGGAGCGTTGTACACCAGCAGCGTTTCGAAGCCATCAAGGGATGGTCGTTTCTCCGGGAGCGACGCGTCCAGCTCAGGGACGACGAGTATACTGATTTCCAGGAGGAAATAGGGCGCCGGCGGTGGGCACCACTGGTTACTCCCATGGCCAAGTTTGATCCAGAAATAGTCCTTGAGTTTTACGCCAATGCTTGGCCAACAGAGGAAGGCGTGCGTGACATGAGATCCTGGGTTAGGGGTCAGTGGATCCCGTTCGATGCCGACGCTATCAGCCAGCTCCTGGGATATCCGATGGTGTTGGAAGAGGGCCAGGAATGCGAATATGGCCAGAGGAGGAACCGGTCTGATGGGTTCGATGAGGAGGCCATCGCCCAGCTGCTATGTATACCGGGGCAGGATTTTGCCCGGACTGCTGCAGGGAGGCGAGTGCGAATCATGCGCACCAATATGATCACCCTGACCCAGATATGGATGACGTTGCTCCTCAGCAACATCCTGCCCACCGATCATAATTCCGACCTCCCCATGCCTAAGTGCCAGCTGGTGTACGCCATCCTGACACGGATGAGCATCCATGTGGCTCAGTTGATCGCTGATGCCATCTATATTTTTGCAGGTATGGCGCCCACTAGACACCCTTTGGACCCAGATAAGTCCAACAGGGCCCTGGGATTCCCCGCACTGATCACAGGACTCTGCCAGTCGTTCGGAGTCCCCGTTGCACCTACCAAGGTGATTCGGCCGCCTATCACCCGGGCTTTTATTGAGAAGTACTGTACCCAGAGACAGGGTCAGGGTGATGCTCCACAGGCCGCAGGCGCGCCCCCACCACCTCATCAGGCTGGCCAGGCTGGGGCATTTGACATGGAGCAGTATTTACGGCATTTGGTTCGCCAGCAGGCGGCCAACCACCGAGCACATGTACGGACCCATGATTGTCTGTACCAGATGAGCCTTAGCATGCAGAGCCAGGGCTTCGCTCCTTTTTCATGCCCTACTCCAGACCAGTTCAGGGCAGAGGTTGCATGGCCCGGAGATTGGCCCGAGGCCCAAGCAGGAGGGACACCCCCAGAAGCTCCCGGCGATGGAGAAGAAGCCCACGAGGATGAGGAGATGGCTGATTTGCTTGACTTCTTGGGAGGGAGTGGAGACACGTGACTGGGAGATCCCCAGATTCATGTTTTCTTTCATATTTCTTTTGTCATTTTTCTATGTTATTGTTTTGACTTGAGAGACTAATGTTTGTTTTTGTTGTTTCGATTGTCATTTGTACAGCGCATACATTTTTGTTTAGATTGGTGCGTTAGTATTTATATATCATTACTATCGATGATGTTTGAAATTCTGGAACCGTGTAGAGTTCTTCGTTTAGGAACATCGTCCAAAAGTATATATGTAAAATAAACAAAAAAATCATGATAAAAATAGAAATAGAAAAGGAAAGAAAATGAAATAGAAAAGAAAAGAAAGTGAAAAGAAAAAGAGGGCAAATAGGGGAAGAAGGGCAAGTAAGGAAAAAGGTAGAAAAAAGAAAAAAATAGGTTGTCTAGCTAAAAAACGACATGCTTTTGAAAAGAGACGATTCCCAACTTTTCTTTGAAAAAATTTATTGATCATAACCAATTTTTGGAAAATGTGTCTACACCTGAAGGGTGAATGCTGTGAAATTTCCCGGACGCCCGAAATGGACTCGGATGAATGCACAAATTGATAAAAGAACATATTTTGGAAACATTGGGTTGATTAAAAACAGAGGAAATGAATCCTGAGCCCTAGCATCACATGACCATAAAAAGTTGACATTTGAGTGTCCGCATAGGTGCATGCATGACCAGTTTTGCATAAAGTTTCCAAATCATCATTTTTGCATTTGTGTCATGGAAATAATGTGGGGCATCCCTTTTATCCTTGAGCCAAACCAAACCCCGACATGTATCATGTCTAGCCATCCTACAAACCTTGAGCCAAAATCCTGACTCACCGTAATCCTTACCCTCGGAAGCAAAAAGGAAAAGAAGGAAAATTTCCAATCAAAGAGAAAGCTAAAAGGAAGAGAAGGAAAATTTCCAATCAAAGAGAAAGCAAAAAAGAAAAGAAAGGAAATTCCCAATCAAAGAGTGGGAGAAAGCAAAAAGAAGAGAAAGAAAATTCCCAATCAAAGAATGGGAGAAAGAAAAAGGAAAAGGAAAGAAGGAAAGAAAGCTCCTGATCAAGGATCGAAAGAAAACAGAAGAAATGTGCAGAGAGGTCTTTGGACCGGACAATATCTGAACAATACAGAATTGTCACCAAATGAAACAAAAAAGAAAGGAAACCACGACCTAAAACGGTCTTCTCCCTTTAATTACCAACCAAAATCCCGTGCGCTAGCGACCTTTTTTCTCGCCCCGCACTAAACAAAAACAGAAAAAGAAAAAGGCCAGAAAAATCAAAAGCCAAAAATACATAAAAGCCGAAAAACTCCCCAAAAGAACCCATTCCCAAGGGAAGTCCTATTTGATCCATGATCACGCATGTAATTTTTGATTTGATAGGAAATAATTTGCAAAGTCAAGTCATGACATATCTATGGTTCGGAATTAGGATGAAACACTTACCTGTGCAAGATTGATACACTTTGAGTGGATTTCTTCTATTTTTGTCGAACCCAGTGTTTCCTCTAAATGGTCATTTAGAAACGAAATGCTAACATCCAAAATCTCATTTATGGTTATGGGAGATTTCATCAGCAGACTCTCCTTCCCCGGTAGACGCATTGTTTTTCACTCAAAAAATCATATGCTGCTCTAAATCAGTTGGAACATTTGTCTCTTTGCTAAAGCATGTTTGCATTTTAGCGGAGAAAACACCGAGACTTTTTCAAGTCTCACAAGTTATCCAGAACTACGTAGGTCTGAGTTCCCCATTGGAGGATACGTAGGAGCAAGAGCCTCGCTTTTGTCGACCACACCGCCTTTTGTCGCCATGACTCAAGAGCTGGTAGCCCGCGGAGACACCTTACGGTTATCCGCACCCCTTTGCTAGGCAGACACAGTTGTGTCCGATGGCAAGCAGAGACCAAGTTTGGTCATTCTGCACACATGATACGCGGAGATACCTTACGGTTATCCGCACCCCTTTGCTAGGCAGACACAGTTGTGTCCGATGGCAAGCAGAGACCAAGTTTGGTCATTCTGCAGACATGATACGCGGAGATACCTTACGGTTATCCGCACCCCTTTGCTAGGCAGACACAGTTGTGTCCGATGGCAAGCAGAGACCAAGTCTGGTCATTCTGCACACATGATACGCGGAGATACCTTACGGTTATCCGCACCCCTTTGCTAGGCAGACACAGTTGTGTCCGATGGCAAGCAGAGACCAAGTCTGGTCATTCTGCACACATGATACGCGGAGATACCTTACGGTTATCCGCACCCCTTTGCTAGGCAGACACAGTTGTGTCCGATGGCAAGCAGAGACCAAGTCTGGTCATTCTGCACACATGATACGCGGAGATACCTTACGGTTATCCGCACCCCTTTGCTAGGCAGACACAGTTGTGTCCGATGGCAAGCAGAGACCAAGTTTGGTCATTCTGCACACATGATACGCGGAGATACCTTACGGTTATCCGCACCCCTTTGCTAGGCAGACACAGTTGTGTCCGATGGCAAGCAGAGACCAAGTCTGGTCATTCTGCACACATGATACGCGGAGATACCTTACGGTTATCCGCACCCCTTTGCTAGGCAGACACAGTTGTGTCCGATGGCAAGCAGAGACCAAGTCTGGTCATTCTGCACACATGATACGCGGAGATACCTTACGGTTATCCGCACCCCTTTGCTAGGCAGACACAGTTGTGTCCGATGGCAAGCAGAGACCAAGTCTGGTCATTCTGCACACATGATACGCGGAGATACCTTACGGTTATCCGCACCCCTTTGCTAGGCAGACACAGTTGTGTCCGATGGCAAGCAGAGACCAAGTCTGGTCATTCTGCACACATGATACGCGGAGATACCTTACGGTTATCCGCACCCCTTTGCTAGGCAGACACAGTTGTGTCCGATGGCAAGCAGAGACCAAGTTTGGTCATTCTGCACACATGATACGCGGAGATACCTTACGGTTATCCGCACCCCTTTGCTAGGCAGACACAGTTGTGTCCGATGGCAAGCAGAGACCAAGTCTGGTCATTCTGCACACATGATACGCGGAGATACCTTACGGTTATCCGCACCCCTTTGCTAGGCAGACACAGTTGTGTCCGATGGCAAGCAAAGACCAAGTCTGGTCATTCTGCACACATGATACGCGGAGATACCTTACGGTTATCCGCACCCCTTTGCTAGGCAGACACAGTTGTGTCCGATGGCAAGCAGAGACCAAGTTTGGTCATTCTGCACACATGATACGCGGAGATACCTTACGGTTATCCGCACCCCTTTGCTATTTAGACACAGTTGTGTCCGATGGCAAGCAGAGACCAAGTTTGGTCATTCTGCACCCATGATACGCGGAGATACCTTACGGTTATCCGCACCCCTTTGCTATTTAGACACAGTTGTGTCCGATGGCAAGCAGAGACCAAGTTTGGTCATTCTGCACCCATGATACGCGGAGATACCTTATGGTTATTTGCACCCATTCTTTTGCTATCTGTAAGACAGAACGCTTGATAGCATGCAGGGGCTGACACAGTCTTCTGCACCTTTTGTTCCTCCGGGAACAACAAAGTCATTTACATGTGGAGATTTCATGGTCGCCCGCGACTCTCGTCAACCGAGAGGAGCGAAATTAGTGTCATACACTGATTTTCGGGGACCTTTGCTTGATGACATGCGACCATTCTTTGGTCCTTGTGAGGTGCTTGGCACCCATCATTAGGCAATTTGTGAAATTTTGGGAACAACAAGTCATTTGCATGTGGAGATTTTATGGTCACCCGCGACTCTCGTCAAATCGAGAGGGACGAAATTAGTGTCTTATCTTTACTTTTCTTTTATCTCCAATAAAAGACAAGTAAAGAGGGGCAACTGTCATACCCTAATTTCGTCCGGGAACCTTTGCTCGATGACGTGTGACCATTCTTTGGTCCTCGTGAGGTGCTTGGCACCCATCATTAGGCAATTTGTGAAATTTCAGGACATGCCGGAAAACCAAAAAAAATATTGATGCACAATCCGTAAGTTTCCGTGACACACCGGAAATCAAAAGGAAGCATCGTTGCATAATTAAGTGAGGTTCCGTAACATTCCGTAAGTCAAAAAGGGGATGATTATGTAATCCGCAAGGTTCCGTAACATTACGGAAAGAAAACAAGTATCGTTACAAAATTCGTAAGTTTCCGTAACTTTACGAAAAAAGAATCACCAAAAAACAGCAGAGGGGGGTGTACTTAGTAAAAATGGGGGTGCAAATAGCACCCAGGCCCATTTGGGCCCTCCAGAAGATTCCTCCAGAAGGCGGTTGCTTCTGGAGGAAGCAACCCTGCTCGCCTGGGCGAGCTGGGCGGCAACCACCTCCCCTATTTTGCTATAAATAGGGGAGGAAATGAAGAAGAAAGGGATCCCAGCCCCTTAGGCACTTCTCCCTCTTTGGAAATTGCTTGGAAAAATTGTTTCCGTGAAAAAAATCTAAGCCGAGGCGCTTCCGAAACGTTTCCGTAACGTTTTCCGTGAGGAATCTCGCAAAGGTTTGAACCGTTCTTCGACGTTCTTCATTCGTTCTTCATCGTTCTTCGATCTTCAACGGGTAAGTACCTCGAACCAAGCTTTTCGATTCATTCTATGTACCCGTAGTGGTCCACATTGTGTTTCGTGCATTTTTATTCTCGTTTTGTTTACTTTTTATACCCCCTGTTGACATGCTTAAGCCATTTTACTTAAGTCGTTTCTCGCTTAACTTAAAAATAAAACAAATTTCCACCGAACGTTTGAATTGTATTATCCATTAACTTTGGTTAAAATAAATTCCGACCGTTCGGTCATGCCGTAACCACGTTGGAAATCAAAAAAAGAGGTAAAAAATAATATAAATAATCAAAAAACATCTTTTAGTAAAATAAAGCGGAAAATCAATCGGACGTTTTCTCTTTGGGATTTCTCATTCTTAATCGAATTAATTAATAACTAAAGTGAAACTAAGGCTAAAATCAACTCGCCTAATCAAGCTCGTCCACAAAAATAGGCTTTTAAAGTTTGTCATTTCAATTTCTCACTAAGTAAAATGGATCATTTTTAAGGTCCAACGCCTTAAAATGATCACCTCTTAAAGTAAAAAAGAATCACTTGATAAGAAAGAACTACGTAGGTCTGAGTTCCTCATTGAGGGTACGTAGGAGCAAAAGCCCCGCTTTTGTCGACCACCCCAAGAGATCGTTAATGGTCCAATGCCTTAACGTTTCTCTCCTTTCAAAAACAAAAGATCGTTAATGGTCCAACGCCTTAACGTTTCTCCCCTTTCAAAATCAAAAGACCGTTTAATGGTTCAACACCTTAAATGACCTTTTGCTCAATAAAAACATATTTTGCAAAAAAAAAGACAAAAACAACTTAACCAAACACTTTGTTCCGAAAGAACTACGTAGGTCTGATTTTCTCATCCCAAATTGAGGAATACGTAGGAGCAAAGGGAAACACCCTTGTCGACCACAAAAAACAAAAAATATATAAAGGGTATAAAGGATATAAGAACATAAAAGGGAACATAAAAAATCAAAGTCTTGTTTGCACATTCGATTAAAGGCTGCCGTCCCTTGGGACGGGCGTGTGGGGTGCTAATACCTTCCCCGTGCGTAAATACAACTCCCGAACCTTTCAACTTAAAAGTTCGTAGATCGCGTCTTTTCCGGTTTTTCCGACGTTTTCCTCAAATAAACGTTGGTGGCGACTCCGCGCGTATTCCTTTCGTGGAACACGCATCCCGCGAGTCTCGCGTCGCCCTCCCGCCGAAGGGTAGGTTGCGACAGTTGGCGACTCCACTGGGGACTGTTTTTTGAGAGTTAGGCCATTTAATTTTGTGCAATGTTTTACCGTGACTTACCCCGTTGTTGGTTTCCTTTCATTATGTTCTTGTGTATATAAACTATTTGTTGCTTTTAGTGTGTTTTAGAATGTATGCATGAGGTAAATATTTATTCATTTGATGCACACAAACACTAACACTATTTGCACACACTGTGAGTGAAAAAGGGCCCTATACCCGGGTTCATGGGAACATAAGGAGTGGAGGTGAATCTGTGATCATGCTAGGTCTCCGACTTGCTTGATTACAGTGAACCCTCATCTAGAGCTTTTCTCTTTGAAAACTTATTGTTGCTAGTAGTCCCTACTGCTGCAATATGTTCTTCAAAGGGGATGATACCTCTAGAAACCATCAAGAGAGATATAACTACCTTGGGGTTTATTGCTAAAAGCCTAGTTAGTTCTCTCCCTTATAGGTCCCTTAAATAGGGGCACGGAGCAAACACGCTGCGTGCCATCTTTCACACTGCCATGCATGAGTATCACATACCCTTTTGCTTATGTTCAGTAAATATTGTCATACTGTGTACATTCCCGCATTGTGTCTTTTGCATAGGCATTGCATATGGGTTCTGTCTTGATCCCTACTGTAAACAAACCAACGGAGGGTCCGTGTCGCCTTCTTAAAAACGTGCGTTGGGGCATTTTGCTACCCCTAGACGTCGTATCTAAGAAGGGGACAAATTCCCCGGACCCCCGCATTCCTAGATTGCATCTGTGTCATATGCATTCCACCATGCATTCATCCATTCCACCCATGAGATATCGGAGTTTTGATTTGCACCAGCTTTTATCTCACTTTAGTAAGCATGGGAACAAATCAAACCGGCAAGAGGTTCTACCAAGTCAAGGTCAAAAGCCCAGATACCACCAGCATCAAGGAATTAGGGCGGTTGATGGAACCCCTCCAAATGCAAGCCTTCCGCAAGACTTACGGAAAAATCTTAGAATTGACCATAGCAGAGGTGTCCATAGAAGCCATTGCATCACTTACCCAATACTACGACCAGCCCTTGAGATGCTTCACATTCGGGGACTTCCAATTAGTACCAACCATTGAAGAATTTGAGGAAATTCTAGGATGTCCTCTCGGGGGAAGGAAACCATATCTTTCCTCCGGGTGTCTCCCCTCTTTGAGCAGAATTGCGACTGTGGTCAAGGATTCAGCCAGAGGTTTGGACCGCATAAAACAGACTCGGAACGGCATAGCGGGCCTACCACAGAAGTACTTAGAAGACAAGGCGAGGGGTATGGCCAATCAAGGAGACTGGGTCCCGTTTATGGATGTGTTAGCTTTAATAATTTTTGGGGTCGTCCTCTTTCCAAACGTGGATGGTTTGATAGACCTAGCAGCAATCGACGCTTTCCTTGCCTACCACCATAGTAAGGAAAGTCCGGTGGTAGCTGTCTTGGCAGATCTATTTGACACATTTGACCGAAGGTGCGAAAAGAGTAGCGCACGGATCATCTGTTGCTTACCCGCCCTCTGTGTTTGGTTGGTTTCACACTTGTTCCAACAAGACACAAGACATCCATGTCCGCTCCTGAGCCATCGTTCATGTACTGAAAAGAGGAGAATAGATTGGGACCAGCTCTTGGCCGGGATAGGAGGTAGAACAATCAGTTGGTTCCCCCGATGGAAGGAAGGAAAAGAAGGAGTCCTTTTCTCATGTGGGAGATACCCAAACATTCCGCTGGTAGGGACGAGGGGTTGTATTAATTACAATCCCACGCTCGCTATAAAACAACTAGGGTACCCCATGAGGGGAGCACCGACGGAAGAAAGCATGTCTCCTTTCCTTGTGAGGGATCTCGGCGCACAAAATTCCAAGACTATACAAAGAATCCATAAGGCATGGGAAACCCCGTTAAGGAAAGATCAAGAGCTCAGAGGCATTCGTAATGGCATCATTGGTGGGTACCACGAATGGCTGAAAGTTCGCGTACGAGGTTTAGATTGGCTCGCCAAGTTAAAAGTCGTCAGCGAAGAGAATTTTGAAGCACCGGAAGAGGACGAAGAAGTCCAAGCTCTCAAAAGCGAGTTAGGAAAGGCAAAACTCGCCAAGGAGAAGTTCAAGTTGGCTGCTACACACGTTCGGAAGGAGTGCGCCGGGTTACGGGAAGAGAATGCAAGTACCGCAAAAGCCCTTGAACAAGAGACTAAGAGGGCTTGCAAGGAAGAGTATGGCCGGAACAAATTTCGCGGAGCTCTATGGGGTAGCAATAATGAACTCAAGTTGCGAAGGGAAGAAAGGGACCAGTCGCGAGCACATAGCATGGTTCTGAAAGAGGAGTTGATTGCTTGTTCAAGGTCCAAAAGAAGCTTGTCTCAGCGTCTATGCGAGACAGAAACCAACATGTTAGCTATCATCGCCAAGTACCAAGAAGAGTTGGGTCTAGCCACGGCCCACGAGCATAGAATCGCGGATGAGTATGCCCAAGTATATGCGGAGAAAGAGGCTAGAGGAAGGGTGATCGACTCTTTACACCAAGAGGCAACCATGTGGATGGATCGGTTTGCTCTTACCTTGAACGGGAGTCAAGAACTTCCCCGATTGTTAGCCAAGGCCAAGGCGATGGCAGACACCTACTCCACCCCCGAAGAGATTCATGGGCTTCTCGGCTATTGTCAGCATATGATAGACTTAATGGCCCACATAATTAGAAATCGTTAGGAAACTTGTATGGTCTTTTAGACCTTGACTAGATATGACTTCCTTTTTGAAATAAAATGAGTTGGTCCCATGTTCCTACTCCAAAAAAACTTGTGCAAATCAAATCACTCCTACATCTCATCTCTAGCATGCATTTTCTTTCTTTACCCACTCCTCACGTTTGGTTTTTTAGGGAAAACACCATAACTAAACGCGCCGCAAGGGATCCCTATCGCACCAGATCCAAATCTAGAACGATGGGTGATCAAGAGGAGGCGCAGGAACAGATGAAAGCCGACATGTCGGCTCTGAAAGAACAAATGGCCTCCATGATGGAGGCCATGTTAGGTATGAAACAGCTCATGGAGAAGAACGCGGCCACTGCCGCCGCAGTCAGTTCGGCTGCCGAAGCAGACCCGACTCCCTTGGCAACTACGCACCATCCTCCCTCAAACATAGTAGGACGGGGAAGGGACACACTGGGGCACGATGGCAGCCCTCACCTGGGGTACAACCGAGCGGCTTACCCTTATGGATTGCCGCCCAACTATTCACCACCTGTCTTGCAAGAAAATGCGGGCCACATTGCTTCTCCCGTCCATGAAAAGGAACCTCCTCAGCAGCCCGACGAAGTCCATAAAGACCCTCAAGATTATGCTCGGAGGGATGTCGAGTTTTATCCCCCGATCCCCGAAGGGCCGGCACCAGGCACGTTGCCCCAACCCAACATCGCAGCCTCGCCAATAGTCTTGTCTATGGAAGGGCCGCCCCTGGCAACTGAAGAAAGGAGGAAGCTCGATCTCCTTGAGGAAAGATTGAGGGCTGTGGAAGGATTTGGGGACTATCCGTTTGCAGACATGACGGATCTTTGCTTAGTACCCGATGTTGTTATTCCCCCGAAGTTCAAAGTGCCGGACTTCGACAAGTATAAAGGGACGACTTGTCCCAAAAACCACCTCAAAATGTACTGCCGTAAGATGGGCGCCCATTCTAAAGATGAAAAGCTGTTGATACACTTCTTTCAAGATAGCTTGGCCGGAGCTGCGGTAGTGTGGTACACTAATTTGGAAGCTTCCCGTATCCGTACTTGGAAGGATCTGATCACCGCCTTCCTAAGGCAGTATCAGTACAATTCTGATATGGCTCCGGACCGTACTCAACTGCAGAATATGTTCAAGAAAGAGGGTGAAACCTTTAAAGAATATGCGCAGCGATGGAGGGATTTGGCGGCACAAGTAGCTCCTCCCATGGTTGAGAGAGAGATGATCACCATGATGGTAGACACTCTGCCAGTGTTCTACTATGAGAAGCTAGTGGGTTACATGCCGTCCAGCTTTGCGGATCTGGTGTTTGCCGGGGAAAGAATCGAGGTGGGATTGAAGAGAGGAAAGTTTGATTACGTTTCCTCCACAAACGTGAATGCCAAAAGAATCGGGGCAACAGGGGCAAAAAGGAAGGAAGGAGATGCCCATGCCGTCTCTTCAACACCCGCATGGGTCAAACCCCAGCAAACACCTCATGGTACCCATCAGTACGCGCAACATCACCCAAGCTTCTCGGCTCCTGCTGGGAACGCCTCTAGCTCAACACCCGTGCAGCCTAAGGCACCCACCCAGAGGGAAGCTCCCCAAGTTCCAACTCCGAACGCGACTCGACCGGCCGGTAATCCCAACACGACAAGGAACTTCCCTCCGAGACCGTTGCCGGAATTCACCCCGCTCCCAATGACGTACGAAGATCTTCTACCATCCCTCATCGCCAATCATTTGGCCGTGGTAACTCCCGGAAGGGTCTTCGAACCCCCTTTCCCGAAGTGGTATGACCCTAATGCAACTTGCAAGTACCATGGGGGTGCCCCGGGGCATTCCATCGAAAAATGCTTGGCCCTTAAATACAAGGTCCAACATCTAATGGATGCCGGATGGCTGACTTTCCAAGAGGATCGGCCCAATGTGAGGACCAATCCGCTCGCCAATCATGGAGGGGGGGCAGTTAATGCAGTTGAATCCGATAGGCCCCACAGGTCTAAACCGTTGAGAGATGTGGCAACCCCTAGGAGGTTTATCTTTGAGGCCCTGCAAAAGGGAGGTGTAATTCCCCATAGTGGGTGTAAGGAGGATTCCTGTCTGCTACATCCCGGCGAGATGCATGACATGGAGACGTGTTTGGGAGTAGAGGAATTGTTACAGCGGATGATAGACCAAGGTCGACTAGAAGTCGGCATTGAAGGAAAAGAAGAGCAGCACATATGCATGCAATCTATGGAGGGGAGCGGTGTCGTGAAGCCCAAACCTTTGGTGATATACTTCACTAAAAGTGCAGCCTCGCAAAAGCCCGGGTACCCCTTGATGGCCAAACCTGTTCCTTTCCCGTACCAGAATAGTCACGCGGTCCCGTGGAGATATACACCTCCAGAGAAGAAGGAAGAAGAAGTCACTGACGTCAGCTCGCTGTCGGCTAAAGTAACAAATATCACGGGACTGAGTGGTGTGACCCGTAGTGGTCGTGTGTTCGCACCTCCGGACCTACCAGTCCAACCCGCCGACGTCAAAGGAAAAGGAAAAGTGGTGGAGGAACAAGATGGCGAAGCACCCCACGCTTCGAATAAAGATATGCCAGCAAAGGGGCCCCCAGAGAAAAGGGATGGTAGAAAGGAGGTGTCGCTAGAGGAAGCCAGCGAGTTCCTTCGGATAATTCAGCAGAGCGAATTCAAGGTTATCGAACAGCTCAACAAAACCCCGGCTAGGGTCTCACTGCTAGAGTTACTTATGAGCTCCGAGCCTCATCGGGCTCTGCTAGTAAAAGTGCTGAACGAGGCTCACGTGGCCCAAGATATTTCGGTAGAAGGTTTCGGAGGGCTGGTCAACAATATCACTGCCAACAACTATCTTGCCTTCGCCGAAGAAGAAATCCCCGCCGAGGGGAGAGGGCATAATAAGGCTTTACACGTATCAGTCAAGTGTATGGACCATATCGTGGCCAAGGTGCTCATCGATAATGGTTCCAGTTTAAACGTGATGCCTAAGAGCACTTTGGACAAGTTACCATTCAATGCTTCCCATTTAAAACCAAGTTCAATGGTGGTTCGGGCCTTCGACGGCACTCGTCGAGAGGTTAGGGGAGAGATCGATCTCCCTGTACAGATAGGCCCTCACACCTGTCAAGTCACTTTCCAGATAATGGACATTAACCCACCCTACAGTTGCCTGTTGGGGCGCCCGTGGATCCACTCAGTGGGTGTTGTGCCTTCTACACTCCACCAAAAGCTGAAATTCGTAGTGGAGGGGCACTTGGTCATCGTGTCAGGCGAGGAAGATATCTTGGTAAGCTGCCCATCCTCCATGCCTTATGTAGAAGCCGCAGAAGAATCGTTAGAAACCGCTTTCCAGTCTTTTGAGGTGGTCAGCATTTCCTCCGTGGACTCCCTCTTTGGGCAACCTTGTCTGTCCGAGGCGGCGGTAATGATGGCCCGAGTTATGTTGGGGAACGGTTATGAACCCGGGATGGGTTTAGGCAAAGACAATGGCGGCATAACTGGTCTGATAAAAACCCAAGGGAATCGTGGGAAGTATGGTTTAGGATATAGGCCCACTCAGGCGGACATGAAAAGAAGCATCGCGGGAAGGAAGAACAGTGGTCAGAGCTCGCGTTGGAAACAAGAAAGTGAAGGAAACCCGCCCTGCCACATAAGTAGAAGCTTTATAAGTGCGGGTCTGGGAGACGAAGGTCAAGTGGTCGCGATATGTGAAGATGATGTTCCAAGAACTCTGGATTTGGTCCGACCATGCCCTCCTGATTTCCAGCTGGGAAATTGGCGAGTGGAGGAACGCCCCGGCATTTACGCAACGAGCATAATGTAAACCTTTACGGTTTTAAAAGCTCTATAGTTGGGCCTAGGCTTTAGAGTTTTCTTTTGTTAAGGCTTTGTGTCTTTTGTTTTTGAATTTATAATACAAGGATCTTTCTTCATCTGTTCCTAGTCTCTACCCATTCTCATTCATTTGCATGTTTACTTCTTTTTCTAAAACGGCAGATTCGATGACGAGTCCCCCGAAGGTACTAATACCTGGGACCCGTCTATCAACTTCGAGCAAGAAATGAACCAAACGGAAGATGAAGGAGATGAGGATGTGGGACTTCCTTCGGAACTAGAAAGAATGGTCGCCCATGAGGACCAAGAAATGGGGCCTCATCAAGAAGAAACAGAGCTAGTAGACTTAGGAATTGGCAGTGGAAAGAGGGAAGTAAAGATAGGTACAGGCATTACCGCACCTATCCGTGAAGAATTAATAACCCTGCTAAAAGACTACCAAGACATCTTTGCTTGGTCCTACCAAGATATGCCCGGTTTGAGTTCTGACATTGTGCAGCACCGATTGCCTCTAAATCCCGGGTGTTCCCCAGTAAAACAGAAATTGAGGAGGATGAAACCCGAAACGTCCTTGAAGATAAAAGAAGAAGTGAAAAAGCAGTTTGACGCTGGATTTCTGGCCGTCGCTCGGTATCCAGAATGGGTTGCCAACATCGTACCAGTTCCTAAAAAAGGTGGGAAAGTACGAATGTGTGTAGATTACCGGGACCTGAATCGGGCCAGTCCCAAGGACAATTTTCCGTTACCACACATCGATATCCTCGTAGATAACACGGCCAATTTCGCTTTATTTTCCTTCATGGATGGTTTCTCTGGTTACAATCAGATAAAGATGGCGCCCGAGGATATGGAAAAGACTACCTTCGTCACCCTGTGGGGAACGTTCTGTTACAAGGTGATGTCCTTTGGACTCAAGAATGCCGGGGCAACTTATCAACGGGCCATGGTAGCTTTGTTCCATGATATGATGCATCAAGAAATCGAGGTCTACGTGGACGACATAATCGCTAAATCTAACTCTGAGGAAGAACACCTTGTCAACCTGCGGAAGTTGTTCGAAAGGCTTAAGAAATATCAATTAAGGTTGAACCCCGCTAAGTGTACCTTTGGGGTCAAATCAGGGAAATTGCTTGGTTTCGTTGTAAGCCAGAAAGGGATAGAGGTAGACCCCGAAAAAGTGAAGGCTATCCTTGAGATGCCAGAACCCCGTACAGAGAGGCAAGTCCGAGGTTTCCTGGGGCGCTTGAATTATATTGCCAGATTCATATCGCAGCTCACCGCCATTTGTGAGCCGTTGTTTAAACTCTTGCGCAAAAACCAAACTGATCGGTGGAATGAGGATTGCCAAGAGGCTTTTGGAAGGATCAAAAAGTGCCTAATGAATCCTCCCGTGCTTATGCCACCAGTACCTGGAAGGCCTCTCATTTTGTACATGACAATCTTGGACGAGTCAATGGGGTGTATGCTGGGGCAACATGACGAATCCGGGAAGAAAGAGCGCGCTGTTTACTACCTAAGCAAGAAGTTCACGACCTGTGAGATGAATTACTCCTTGCTCGAAAGAACGTGTTGTGCTTTAGTATGGGCATCCCATCGCCTAAGGCAGTATATGCTAAGTCATACTACCTGGTTGATATCCAAAATGGACCCGGTTAAGTACATCTTTGAAAAGCCAGCTCTCACAGGACGAATCGCCCGGTGGCAAGTCTTGCTATCTGAGTTTGATATAGTCTACGTCACCCAAAAGGCGATAAAAGGAAGCGCTTTGGCAGATTATTTGGCTCAACAGCCTCTTAACGACTACCAGCCCATGCATCCGGAATTCCCGGATGAGGACATCATGGCCTTGTTCGAGGAAAAGTTGGACGAAGATCGGGACAAATGGACTGTATGGTTTGACGGAGCGTCAAACATTCTAGGTCATGGCGTTGGGGCAGTGTTGATCTCTCCGGACAATCAATGTGTACCTTTCACAGCCAGGCTAGGATTCGACTGCACCAACAACATGGCCGAATATGAAGCATGTGCCCTAGCCGTCCAGGCAGCAATTGACTCCGATGTCAAACTACTCAAGGTGTACGGCGACTCAGCGTTGGTAATCCATCAGCTGAGAGGAGAATGGGAAACTAGAGATCCCAAGCTGATACCCTACAAAGCCTACATCAAAGAGTTGGCTGAGACTTTCGATGAGATCTCCTTCCATCATGTTCCCCGCGAGGAAAATCAAATGGCGGATGCACTTGCTACATTGGCATCTATGTTCCAGCTAACACCGCACGGGGACCTACCCTACATTGAATTTCAGTGTCGTGGCAAACCCGCACATTGTTGCCAAGTGGAAGAGGAACGGGACGGAAAGCCCTGGTATTACGACATCAAGCGATATGTCGAAAGCAAAGAATACCCGCCAGAGATTGCCGACAACGATAAAAGGACATTGAGGAGGTTGGCAGCCAGTTTCTTCATGAGCGGAGGCACACTGTATAAGAGGAATCACGACATGACACTCCTGCGATGTGTGGATGCCAAGGAGGCAAATCACATGATCGAGGAAGTCCATGAGGGCTCGTTTGGAACGCACGCCAACGGGCATGCTATGGCCAGGAAGATCTTAAGGCAGGTTATTACTGGCTTACCATGGAAAGTGATTGTTGTGTCCATGTGAGGAAGTGCCACAAATGTCAAGCATTCGCAGATAATGTCAATGCCCCACCACATCCTCTGAATGTCATGTCCGCCCCTTGGCCTTTCTCCATGTGGGGAATAGATGTCATCGGGGCCATTGAGCCCAAGGCCTCGAATGGTCATCGCTTCATCCTCGTAGCGATAGATTATTTCACCAAGTGGGTCGAGGCGGCCTCATATACCAATGTCACGAGGAATGTGGTGGTCAGGTTCATCAAGAAAGAGATCATCTGCCGATATGGTTTGCCAAGGAAGATTATCACGGACAATGGCACCAACCTGAATAATAAGATGATGGCAGAAATGTGCGAGGAGTTTAAAATCCAGCATCACAATTCCACGCCTTACCGGCCAAAGATGAATGGAGCCGTGGAAGCGGCCAATAAGAATATCAAAAAGATTATCCAAAAGATGACCGTGTCATACAAGGATTGGCACGAGATGCTCCCATTCGCGTTACACGGTTACCGGACTTCAGTGCGAACGTCAACTGGGGCAACGCCATTCTCATTGGTATATGGGATGGAGGCGGTGTTACCGTTTGAGGTAGAAGTCCCGTCATTAAGGATCTTGGCAGAATCCGGGTTAAAGGAATCAGAGTGGGCTCAAACACGCTACGATCAGCTCAACCTCATTGAGGGTAAGCGCTTAACGGCCATGAGTCATGGGCGCTTATACCAGCAAAGAATGAAGAGTGCATTCGACAAGAAAGTACGCTTACGCAAGTTCCATGAGGGAGACCTTGTGCTAAAGAAAATGTCCCATGCTGTCAAAGACCATCGAGGGAAATGGGCCCCGAACTACGAAGGGCCTTTTGTCGTGAAGAGAGCTTTTTCCGGAGGAGCTTTGGTGCTTACCAACATGGATGGCGAAGAGCTACCTTCACCCGTGAACTCTGATGTCGTCAAACAATATTATGCTTAGAAGCTGGGGCAATTAAGGATGTCGCTGCATGTTCTTTATCTTTATGCGTTTTCTGGATTTCCCCCAGGGATTTCCTGTCTGATGTATCTCTCGTTACAATCTTTCAAAGAAATGAACGTGGATTCGAGGCTTTTAGTCCTCACGTTAGTTTCACACCTTGCATTGATCTGTGATCACCTGAGCCCTTCCGCTCAGTTTATGGGATCCCACAAGCGCTTAATTAGAATTGAACCCGAACCAACTTCCCCTAAATTTTCTGCGTTTGAAAACATTCATGCATATGCATACACATACGCATGTATATTGTTGTGGTAAAACAGGGGCAGGATCACCTTGGGCTACCTTCTGGAGTGAAGACAAAACATGAATGGCAGAAACCAGTCAAGGTAGGGTAATGATGCGGCCAAGATTGGCCATACCTGGTTGTTTGTTACTTGCAGGTACTTAAGGATGAACGCAAGCGGGGATGGGGTCACGACCGACCGATCGTTGCTCTTCTCTGTGCGAAACAAGCAGGGAATGTCGCTGCAAGGCAGCCCCGTATCCTTTCTGTTTTGTAGCTTTCTTTTACTATTTGTTTGTTTTAAAAAGGAAAAGAGTAATAATAAGATAAGTAATCAATGCCTGATTCTAACCTAAGTAAGTTCAAGTTAGGCAAAATGCTAATCCATGAGAAGGGAGGGGACATGGTCAATGTTCCCCTCAAAAAAAAAAAAAAAAAAAAAAAAAAAGTGCAGGTTAGCTCGCCTGGGCGAGCTGGGCTCGCCTGGGCGAGCCACCTCTGCACCAAAATATAAAAATGACGAAGGGGGGGACGTTTTTTCATTCAAAAACTTCCCCCCCTCATTCAAAAAGAAAGCTCACGGGACTCACGGATTTTGCAGCCCTTAGGTCACCTTTTTTTGCGTTTTTGATTCCGTTTTGCTCTATTATTCGTCTCCAACAAGTAAGTACCTCATTCTTGGGCTTTCTAGCTTTCCATTGATGTATTTTGGTGCTCTAAATTGCTTGTGTTTGCTAAGAAACGTGAGGGATTTATCCTCAAATTGTTGCTTGTTTTTGTTGAATTGAGGGGTTGTAAGGGATGGCCTTGGCCTAGGGTGTATTCTGAAGTAATGGCGCATGCCACATTGTCCCCATTCTCTTGATATTCGTGCCTAAACATGCGCCCACCAAGTGCTCGGTGAAATGCCTCAACGACATATGAGCATGGTTTTGTGAGCTTTGGGTTGTGGGACTGTTTTATATGTATAGGGACAGCGTGAAGGATTTAAAATGAGTGCCCGAATGCAATTCTAGGCCTAGGAACCCAAGCTTTTAATTTCAATACAAGGAAGCATGACTTACGCCTAGGAATCTAAGTTTTGGTTTTGAATGTAAAAAGGCATGAATATTAGGACATGTTTGAGAGGTTGTTATTAGAATTTAAATTTGGCTGCCCCATGAGGAATGCCTTGCACCTAGGTAGCATGGAAAATACCTTTCAACGGTATGTATATATGTGAATATATATAGCATGGAAATGCCTTGCAAAATGTTGAATAAAATGCCTTGCAGAAAGTTGAATAAAATGCCTTGCAAAATATGAATATATATAGCATGAAAATGCCTTGCATAATATGAATATATATAGCATGAAGTGCCTTACAAAGTGTTGGATGGGTAGCGTAAAAGTGTTTTTCAAAATATGTGTATTTGTGAGTAGGTAACAAAAGAAGTCTTCCAAAAAAATGTGTGTATATATATATATAGGATGTAGCATGAAAAGGTTTGTCAAAAAATATGTACATGAATAGGTGTCGTAAAATGCTTCACACAAAATTTTTATGTGTGCAAATACGTATGTGTCATAAAATAGCACGACCCCAATATGATTATTTTATAAAGTGCATGTTGACACTCGTGCCATGAGAAGTGTTGTTTGGCCCTTGTTTGTAATGATTGTTATATTTCTTCTAAACTAACTTTCCAAATGTTTGCCTTCGCAGGAATGGCACCGAGGAAGCTTGCCTCAAAGAGGT
Organism: Glycine soja; assembly: GCF_004193775.1. Taxonomy (NCBI): domain Eukaryota; kingdom Viridiplantae; phylum Streptophyta; class Magnoliopsida; order Fabales; family Fabaceae; genus Glycine; species Glycine soja. The sequence continues at coordinate 27,668 of NW_021144382.1, forward strand.
CCAGGAAGGACAAGGCGGCCGAAGGAACTAGTTCCGCCCCGGAGTACGACAGTCACCGCTTTAGGAGCGTTGTACACCAGCAGCGTTTCGAAGCCATCAAGGGATGGTCGTTTCTCCGGGAGCGACGCGTCCAGCTCAGGGACGACGAGTATACTGATTTCCAGGAGGAAATAGGGCGCCGGCGGTGGGCACCACTGGTTACTCCCATGGCCAAGTTTGATCCAGAAATAGTCCTTGAGTTTTACGCCAATGCTTGGCCAACAGAGGAAGGCGTGCGTGACATGAGATCCTGGGTTAGGGGTCAGTGGATCCCGTTCGATGCCGACGCTATCAGCCAGCTCCTGGGATATCCGATGGTGTTGGAAGAGGGCCAGGAATGCGAATATGGCCAGAGGAGGAACCGGTCTGATGGGTTCGATGAGGAGGCCATCGCCCAGCTGCTATGTATACCGGGGCAGGATTTTGCCCGGACTGCTGCAGGGAGGCGAGTGCGAATCATGCGCACCAATATGATCACCCTGACCCAGATATGGATGACGTTGCTCCTCAGCAACATCCTGCCCACCGATCATAATTCCGACCTCCCCATGCCTAAGTGCCAGCTGGTGTACGCCATCCTGACACGGATGAGCATCCATGTGGCTCAGTTGATCGCTGATGCCATCTATATTTTTGCAGGTATGGCGCCCACTAGACACCCTTTGGACCCAGATAAGTCCAACAGGGCCCTGGGATTCCCCGCACTGATCACAGGACTCTGCCAGTCGTTCGGAGTCCCCGTTGCACCTACCAAGGTGATTCGGCCGCCCATCACCCGGGCTTTTATTGAGAAGTACTGTACCCAAAGACAGGGTCAGGGTGATGCTCCACAGGCCGCAGGCGCGCCCCCACCACCTCATCAGGCTGGCCAGGCTGGGGCATTTGACATGGAGCAGTATTTACGGCATTTGGTTCGCCAGCAGGCGGCCAACCACCGAGCACATGTACGGACCCATGATTGTCTGTACCAGATGAGCCTTAGCATGCAGAGCCAGGGCTTCGCTCCTTTTTCATGCCCTACTCCAGACCAGTTCAGGGCAGAGGTTGCATGGCCCGGAGATTGGCCCGAGGCCCAAGCAGGAGAGGCACCCCCAGAAGCTCCGGCGATGGAGAAGAAGCCCACGAGGATGAGGAGATGGCTGATTTGCTGACTTCTTGGGAGGGAGTGGAGACACGTGACTGGGAGATCCCCAGATTCATGTTTTCTTTCATATTTCTTTTGTCATTTTTTCTATGTTATTGTTTTGACTTGAGAGACTAATGTTTGTTTTGTTGTTTCGATTGTCATTTGTACAGCGCATACATTTTTGTTTAGATTGGTGCGTTAGTATTTATATATCATACTATCGATGATGTCTGAAATTCTGGAACCGTGTAGAGTTCTTCGTTTAGGAACATCGTCCAAAAGTATATATGTAAAATAAACAAAAAAATCATGATAAAAATAAAAATAGAAAAGGAAAGAAAATGAAATAGAAAAGAAAAGAAAGTGAAAAGAAAAGAGGGCAAATAGGGGAAAAAGGGGCAAAGTAAGGAAAAGGGTAGAAAAAGAAAAAAATAGGTTGTCTAGCTAAAAAACGGCATGCTTTTGAAAAGAGACGATTCCCAACTTTTCTTTGAAAAAATTTATTGATCATAACCAATTTTTGGAAAATGTGTCTAC
>NW_021144383.1:0-211035 GCF_004193775.1 Glycine soja
TCGAAATACCACGGTTTCCCATCCCGCTCTTCCTCTATTGCATAACAATATGCCGGCCTGCCTTGAGATTTGAATTCGATGTACGGCAGATCCCCGTGTGGGGCAAGTTGAAACATGGATTCCAGGGTGGCTAATGCATCAGCCATTTGATTCTCTTCCCGAGGTATGTGGTGGAAGGAAATGTCGTCAAAGTACTTGGCTAACCTCAAGATGTGAGTTTGATAGGGTATAAACTTCGGATCCCTAGTTTCCCATTCTCCTTTCAACTGAAGTATCACCAAAGCTGAGTCTCCATACACCTTGAGTAGTTTTACATCAAAATCAATGGCCGCCTGAACCCCGAGGGCGCATGCTTCGTACTCGGCCATATTGTTGGTACAATCAAAACCTAGTCTAGCCGTGAAAGGAATACACTGATCATCCGGGGATACAAGGACTGCCCCTACTCCGTGGCCCAAAGCATTAGATGCCCCATCGAAGCAAACAATCCATTTGTCTATGTCCTCGTGCGTCCGCTTTTCTTCAAACAGGGCCATAATATCTTCATCTGGGAACTCGGGGTGCATCGGCCGATAATCCTGGAGGGGTTGTTGGGCCAAATAATCTGCTAAGGCACTTCCCTTTACCGCTTTTTGGGTGACGTAAACGATATCGAATTCAAATAATAGTACCTGCCACCTAGCGATTCGTCCCGTGAGGGCCGATTTTTCAAAGATGTATTTCACGGGATCCATTTTAGAAATAAGCCACGTGGTATGGCTGAGCATGTACTGCCTAAGCCGATGTGATGCCCATACCAGAGCACAACACGTCCTTTCCAACATTGAGTAATTCATCTCACATGCGGTAAACTTCTTGCTCAGATAGTAGATGGCTTGCTCCTTTTTCCCAGAATCATCATGCTGACCCAACACGCACCCCATAGACTCATCCAACACGATCATGTACAGGAAAAGAGGTCTTCCTGTTACAGGTGGCATGAGCATCGGGGGATTCGCGAGACTCTGTTTGATCTTCTCGAAGGCCTCTTAGCAGTCACTGTTCCATAGGACCGCTTGGTTCTTACGTAACAGCTTAAAAATGGGCTCACAGGTAGGGGTGAGTTGCGAGATAAATCTCGCGATATAATTCAACCTGCCTAAAAACCCCCGAACCTGCTTCTCCGTGCATGGTTCTGGCATTTCAAGGATGGCCTTTACTTTCTCGGGATCTATCTCTATCCCTTTCTGACTTACGATAAATCCTAGCAGCTTCCCCGACTTCACCCCAAAGGTGCATTTGGTTGGGTTTAGTTTTAATTGGTATTTCCGCAACCTTCCAAATAGCTTACGCAGATTGACAAGGTGTTCATCCTCAGTCCGAGACTTGGCAATCATGTCATCTATGTAGACCTCTATTTCCTTATGCATAATATCATGGAACAATGCCACCATGGCACGCTGATAGGTTGCCCCAGCGTTTTTCAACCCGAAGGCCATCACTTTATAGCAGAATGTCCCCCATAGGGTGACGAAAGTGGTCTTCTCTACATCTTCGGGTGCCATCTTTATTTGATTATACCCGAGAAACCATCGATAAATGAGAAAAGGGCGAATTTGGCTGTATTATCTACCAATATGTCAATGTGTGGCAGGGGAAAATTGTCTTTTGGACTGGCCCGGTTCAAGTCCGGTAGTCTACACACATTCGAACCTTGTCGTCCTTTTTCGGACTGGGACAATGTTGGCCACCCACTCCGGGTACCGTGCCACAGCTAAGAATCCTGCATCAAACTGCTTCCTTACTTTTCTTTAATTTTTAAAGACATCTCGGTTTCATTCCTCGTAACTTTTGCTTAACTGGAGAAGACCCAGGATTCAAAGGCAACTTATGCTGCACAATGTCGGAATCCAGACCGGGCATGTCTTGATACGACCATGCAAAGACATCTTGATACTCTTCAAGAAGGGTTATCAAGCCTTGGCGGATAGGCGTGGTCATACCGGTTCCTACCTTTACTTCTTTCTTTTCCTCCGTGGTCCCCAAGTTTACCAATTCGGTTTCTTCTTGGCGAGGCTTCATTTCACGTTCTTCCTGAGCGACCAACCTCTCCAACTCTGTGACAGGACGTCCTCTTCCTCTTCCTCGTTTATCGTTTGGCTTATATCTTGATCGAAATCGATTGTCAAACCCTCGTTGTTGGATCCTCAAAGAATCGACCCTCATATCTATACCAAACAAGACAAAAGAAACAAAAACATGCTAAATGATATGAGAAAGGGTGGTACTGCAAGAACAGATGAAAAAGATCTCTTTGTTTATTTAATAAGGTAGGTTTCACAAACAAAGAGAACGGAAATCTATAGGCTCTAATTACATTGAATCAGCGGTATAGACTTTTGACTGGCTTATCACGCGCCAGTTCCCCACTTGGGAATCGGGGTGTCATGGTTGCACAAAACTTGGTGGGTCTTGAGGGAACTCCTCTCCTATTGCGGCCACCTCCTCCTCGGACACCATCCCAGCGCTGGTGAAACGCTGGCTAATACGGCCGGGCCATACCCTATCCGCCCGAAATCTTGATGGCACGTTCCTCCTCCCCGGCATCCCGGGTTCGTACCCTAATCCATACTTGTATGGATTTCCCTTGATATCGACCACGTCGGCATTCCCGAGGCAGTCCTTGCCTAGACCCATTCCGGGCTCAAATCCGTTCCTGAGCATAACACATGCCACCATTATGGCCGCGTTGGAGAGAGAATGTAGCGACGGACACCGAGGCACAGCTCACCACCTCAAAGGATTGGAAAGCCATTTCCAATGATTCTTCCACCGCTTCTACGTACGGTGCGGAGGAGGGGCAGCTCACTAACATATCCTCTTCACCCGACACTATCACTAAAAGTCCACCCACTGCGAACTTCAATTTCTGGTGAAGCATTGAAGGGACCACTCCCAGGGCATGAATCCACGGTCTTCCCAAGAGGCAGCTATAGGCGGGATTTATATCCATTACTTGAAACACCACATTGCAAGTGTGGGGGCCTATCTGAATGGGAATGTCGATTTCCCCCATTACTTCCTGCCGAGTACCATCAAAGGCTCGCACCACCATCGAGCTCGGTTTTAAATGTGACGCACTAAAGGAAGCTTTTCCAAAGTGGTCTTCGGCATTACATTTAAACTCGATCCATTGTCGATAAGTACCTTTGCGACAACGTGGTCCATACATCTCACCGACATATGTAGAGCCTTGTTGTGTCCTCTCCCCTCAACGGGAATCTCTTCTTCCGCAAACGCGATGTAGTTGTTGGTGGTTATATGATTAATGATGCCTTCGAAACCCTCCACTGAGATATCATGTGCTACATGGGCATCGTTAAGGACCTTCAGCAATAGCGCACGATGAGGCTCGGAGTTTATGAGTAGTTCAAGCAAAGAGATCCTTGCTGGAGTTTTATTCAGTTGCTCGACTACCTTAAACTCGCTTTGTTGGATGAGGCGGAGGAACTCATGGGCCTCTTCCAAAGTCACTGTTTTTCCTTGAAGTCCTTCTTTCTTTTCGGCCCCTCTTACTACTGGAGGATCTACTTCTTTCGAGGGGGTGGCTATATCTGTGGGCTCTTGGACCATGGGCGCTTTCCCTTTAGAGGGTAATTCCGCCGGGTGAGGGGAAGCGAACACTCGACCACTGCGGGTTACGCCACTGAGGCCAGTGATGTTGGTTACCTTAGCTGATAGGGAGTCAACTTTGGTTGCAACTCTTTCACTGGACGCGGGAGGGGTATACTTCCACGGAACGGCCCTATTACTTTGATATGCAAATGGCGTTGGCTTGGGTGCTGTCCGGGGGTATATGGGTGTGGAGCCGGTCCTTTTTCTAGTAAAACATATCACTAGGGCCTTGGGGGTTAGAGGAACCTTCTTCTCTTTCGACTACATGCAAATTTGTGGTTCTTCCTTCCCTCCTATGGACACTTCAAGCTGCCCCCAGTCCATGAGCCGCTGAAGCAATTCTTCTACCGCGGGACAGGTTTCCATGTCGTGCGACTCCCCAAGGTGAAATAAACATTCGTCCTTTTCGCCTCCGCCACGGGAGACCATGCACGCCGCTTGCAGTGATTGATAGATGAAGCATCTAGAAGTAGCTATGTCTCCTAATCTCTTTGCCCGCAAGGGCCCATCCTCTTTGACGGCGTTCACGCTAGCCCCTCCATGACTAGCTAGCGGGTTGGTTTTAACATTTGGGCCTTCCTCCTGAAACGATAGCCAGCCGGCACTAATCAGGTGCTGCACCTTATACTTGAACGAGATGCAGGAGTCAATATTGTGTCCGGGAACTCCACTATGGTACACACACTTGGCACCCGGGTCATACCACTTGGGGTAGGGTGGCAGGAGAACCTTCCCGGGTATGGCCACCACCAAATGATTCTCCAATAATGAAGGCCATAACTCAGAGTATGCCATGGGAATAGGAGGGAAGTTGTCTTTCGGGGGCGGGTGCTGTGCATATTTATAGGTCGCGCCGGGGGCTGTATTATTAACTGGCCAGGGTGCGGCTGGAGCTGTGCGTTGGGTCAGCGCTCTTTCTGTTGCGGGTGGTCCTTTTACTTGAGTCGGGAGGGAGTTCCCATCTCGGATTAAAAAATTTGGGGGATTGTGCTGGTATGAGCTTTGGATATTTTGGGGTGCTTTCATCCACGTTGGGGCGGTGGTGACCGCGTGGGCATCTCCTTCCTTTTTCCTCGTGCCCACTACTGGGGCTCTTTTGTTGTTGTTGGGGGCCACATTGGAAGCATATTCGAACTTGCCTTTCTGTAGTCCAGATTCAATCCTTTCTCCGACGAAGACGAGATCCGCAAAGTTAGCTGGCATGTAGCCTATCAGCTTTTCATTGTAGAACGTGGGTAACGTATCTACCATAATTGTGATCATCTCCCTCTCCGTCATGGGTGGTACGACTTAGGCTGCGAGATCTCTCCATCTTTGGGCATATTCCTTAATGGACTCATGCTCTCGTTTAGTCATACCCTGAAGCTGGTTCCGATCGGGAGCCATGTCCGTATTGTACTGGTACTGCCTAATGAAGGCAGTTGCCAAGTCCTTCCATGATCGGATCTGGGAAGCTTCCAGATTGGTATACCATGCTACAGCTGCCCCGGCCAAGCTGTCTTGAAAGAAATGGACCAACAATTTTTCGTCCGTAGAATACGCCCCCATCTTTCGGCAATACATCCGAAGATGCCCCTTCGGACATGTCGTCCCTTTGTATTTATCAAAGTCCGGTACTTTGAACTTGGGAGGAATGACGATATTAGGCACGAGACATAAATCCGCTAAGTCCGAGAATGGGTAATTGCCAAGGCCCTCGACTGCTCTTAACCTCTCTTCCAGCGCCTCAATCTTTCCCTTATCTTCTGCGAAGGGAAGAGATTCTTTTACGGGTGTGGGTGAGGCCGGGATATGGTGGACTATGTTCGGCTGGGGTAGTTCATGTGGGGACGGATCTTTGAGGTGGAGCAGGGGGCCAAGATGGGTATCTCCTTCCTCATCGTCTTGCCCGGGATAGTCGTCATAAGGCGGGAGTTGCCCCTCAAAAGTAGGGGCTTGGCTTAAATCTTCCGGGGTGGCATGGGGGGTGAAGTCCGGAGGCAGACCATAAGGATAAGCTTGCGGACTATACCTTCGACCGAACACGGCCGTGTTTCTGTCTAGGCCCGGATTCAAGGCGGGCTGCAGCACCGGCTCCACTTCCCTAACTGTACTGGAGGCGGTTGCCATGGCTTTATCCTCTATGGTTTTCTGGAGTTTTAACATGACCTCCGAGATGGAAGCCATTTGATCTTTTAAGGCCGATAGATCGGCCTTCATCTGTTCCTGCACGCCCTCTTCATTATCCATTTTTCTGGATCGAGTGTTATAGGGGTGCTTTGGTGTTTTCTTAGTTATGATGAAATTCCTAAAGAAATAAACAACGGTGAGTATGCCACCAAAACATGAGTATGCATATGGATGATCGGAGCACTTGGATCCACCCCAAGGTTTTTTAGATAACATGATGAGTTCAGAACTTCTCATTTTATAAAAAGAACAAAGCTTTCATCTAGCCAAGATTATACAAAAGGTGTTACAAGAGAACCTAACGATTCCTAATTATATGGGCCATCAAATCTATCATGTGTTGACAGTAATTGATTAGCCCATGAATCTCCTCGGGGGCAGTACACACTTCGGCCATGGCTTTTTCTTTGGCTAATAGACGCGGGAGGTCTTGACTTCCATTCAAGGTCAAGGCGAACCTATCCATCCATATAGTCGCTTCTTGATGCAGTGCATCAATCACCCTCCCTCTTGCTTCTTTTTCGGCATACACTTGTGCAAAATCCTCCACTAGCTTTTGTTCATGGGCCATGGACTGGTTCAATTCTTCCTTGTATTGCCCTATGATAGCTAGCATGCTTTGCTCCGTGGCTTCCAAGTGTTGAGTCAAACTCCTTTTGGACCTCGCGCAAGCAACTAACTCTTCTTTTAAGATCATGCCATGCACCCGTGACCGATCTCTCTCCTCTCTTCGGAGCTTGAGCTCATTGTTGCTACCCCACAATGCTCCTTGGAATTTCTCTCGGCCATATTCCTCCTTGCGGGCCCTTTTGGTTTCTTGTTCAAGGGCTCTTGCAGTGGCCGCGTTTTCCTCTTGTAACTCGGTACACTCTTTCCGGATGTGTGTAGCAGCTGATTTGAACTTCTCCTTGGCGAGTCTCGCCTTCCCTAGCTCTAATTTTAGAGCTCGGACTTCTTCATCTTCCTCCGGAACTTCGAAGTTCTCCTCATCGATAACTTTCAATTTGGAGAGCCAATCTAACCCTTGCGCATGAATTCTTAGCCATCCATGATAACCTCCGATGACGCCATTTCGGATGCCCCTAAGCTCCTTGTCTTTCTTCAACGGACTCCTCCACGCCTTGTGGATTCTTTGTATAACCTTGAGACCTTGCGCGCCTAGATCCCTCACAAGGAAAGGCGAGAGACTTTCTTCGGTTGGCGCTCCCCTCATGGGATACCCTAGCTGTCTTATGGCGAGTGCGGGATTATAATTAATACAACCCCTAGTCCCTATCAGTGGAACATTAGGGTAGTCCCCACACGAGAAAAGAACTCCTTCCTTGCCTTCCTTCCAACGAGGAAACCAATTGATCGCGCTGCCCCCTATCCCAGCCAAATGTTGGTCCCAATCGACTCTTCCTTTTTCGGCGCATGAGCGATAGCTTTGAAGCGGACACGGGTGTCTCGTGTCTTGTCGGAATAGGTGTGAAATCAACCACACACAGAGAGTGGGTAAACAACAGACAATCCGTGCACTGTTTTTCTCACACCTCCGGTCAAAGGTGTCAAACAAATCTGCCAAGATAACCACCACTGGACTTTCCTTACTATGGTGATATGCGAGGAAAGCATCAATGGCGGCTAAGTTCACCAAACCGTCAACATTCGGAAAGAGGACAACCCCAAAAATCAGCAAAGCTAAAATATCCGCAAACGGGCCCCACTTCTCTTGGCTCGCCATATCCCTTGCCTTGCCTTCCAAGTATTTCCGAGGCAGGCCCACTACGCCGTTCCGAATTTGCTTCATGCGATCCAACTCTTTTGCTGAATCTCCAATCACAGCTGCAATCTTGCTCAAGGAAGGAAGAAAGCCGAAGAAAAGATACGGTTTTCTCCCCACGAGAGGGCATCCTAATATCTCTTCAGACTCTTCAATAGTTGGCACCATTTGGAAGTCCCCTAACGTGAAACACCTCAATGACTGGTCATAGTATTGGGCGAGGGATACAACAGCTTCCGTAAATACCTCCGCTACGGTCAAATCTAGAATCTTCCCGTAAACTTTGCGGAAGGCTTGCCTTTGGAGGGGTCCCATCAATCATCCCAATTCCTTGAGGCTAGTGACATCCAGACCTTTAACCTTGACTTGATAAAACCTTTTGCCGTTTGGATTTGTCCCCATCATTTACCTAAAAAAGGGGTGGATCAAGACTCCGACACGAATGATGCAATGCGTATGCATGAAACAGAAAGAAAACAACACAAAGGGGTAATTCACACATACGAGACCACGAAGATCCAATTTTAATGCTACGTTCGGGCATGATGGCACCTCGACGTAGCATTAAAAAGGTTACGTATTACTCTAAAGAAACCAAACACCACTAGCAAAAACTATAACTAGTGCTATTTATCAAAAGATGCATTAGAACAAATGGCACGGAGTGTGTTTGCTCTTTGGCCCTATTTGTGAACCTATAGGATAATATCTAGGGGTCTCTAATAATTACTTCCCAACAATTTATAACTCACACGGCCGTTCTCTAGAGGTATCATCACTCAAGATAATAATATTGTGGCGGTATGGAATACCAACGACAACACATTATAAAGAGAGAAAGCTCTAGACGAGGTTTCACTATTATCAAGCAAGTCGGAGACCTAGCATGATGATAGATTCACCTCCACTCCTTAAATTCCCATGAACCCGGGTATAGGGCCCTTTTTTTACTCAAACCCGTGGGTGCTTAGAATGCAGTGTAAAGAATGCGAAATAGACAACAGTTATTTACATTTTACACAGTTCAACAAATGCACACACGAAGTTTCACAAATCCACAATTCCTTAAAATAGGCCTAACTCACAAAAATAATCCCCAGTGGAGTCGCCAACTGTCGCAACGTTCCCTTTGCGGGCGAGCGAGGGCGAGGCTCACGGGTGCGCTTTCCAAAGGAGGAAAGATGCGCGGAGTCGCCACCAACGTTTATTTGTGGAAAACGTAGGAAAAACCGAAGGAAACCGGTCGAAATGAAAATTCTAAGTTCGGGAGTTGTATTTATGCTTGAGGAAGGTATTAGCACCTCTCACGTTTGTCTCAAAGGACAACAGCCTATTCTTTAGAATTGTGGAAATTGTGTTACCTTAACTTTTAGTTCTTTTTATTTTTTGAGGTCGACAAAAGCGGGGCTCTTGCTCCTACGTACCCTCCATCGAAGAGGAAATCAGACCTACGTAGTTCTTTTTTTATGCGTGAATCAAGTGATTGATTTTTTACTTGAGGGGTGATCATTTTAAGGCGTTGGACCTTAAAAATGATCCTTTTTACTTAATAAGAAACTGAAATGATAAACTTTCAAAAACCTATTTTTGTGGACGAGCTTGACTAGGCGAGTTCGATTTTAGCCTTAGTTTCACTTTAGTTATTAGTCAATTCAATTAAGAATGAGAAATCCCAAGGAGAAAACGTCCGATTGATTTTTCGCTTTACTTTACTAAAAGGTATTTTTTATATTATTATATTATTATTTTACCTCTTTTTTTATTTCCAACGTGGTTACGGCACGACCGAACGGTCGGAATTCATTTTAACCGAAATTAACGGATAATACAATTCAAACGATCGGTGGAAATTTATTTAATTTTAGATTAAGCGAGAAATGATTTTAACAAATGGCTTAAGCACGTCAAAAGGAGGTATAAAAAGAAAATGAAAATGAGAATAAAAATACATGAAACAAAATGTGGACCACCACGGGTACATAGAATGAATTGAAAAGCTTGGTTTGAGGTACTTACCCGTTGAAGACTGAAGAAAATGAAGAGCAAACGATGAATATTGAAGAACGGTCGAGAATCTTCACATAATTACTCACGGAAACGTTACGGAAGCGCCTCGGCTTGGATTTTCTTCACGGAAACAATTTTCTTCAGCAATTTCGAGAGAGAGAGAAGTGCCAAGAAGGCTGAACCCTTTTCTTCTTCACTCCTCCACCTATTTATAGCAAAATAGGGGAGGAGCTTGCCACCCAGCTCGCCCAAGCGAGCAAGGTTGCTTCCTCCAGAAGCAACAGCCTTCTGGAGGAAGAATCTGGAAGGCCCAAGTGGACCAGATTGCTATTTGTACCCCTCTTTTTACTAAATGCACCCCCCTTCTATTTTTTTGGTAATTCTTTTTCCGTAACGTTACGAAACTTTATGAATTTCATAACGATACTTATTTTCCTTCCGCAAGGTTACGAATCCTTACGGATTATGTATTTACTCTTTTTTAGCTTTCGAAGAAGTTACGGAAACTCACGAATTGCGCAAAAACACCTCTTTTCGATTTCCGCCACATTACGAAATTTCACGAATCGCGCAAGCCTGCTTCCTTTTGATTTCTGACATGTCTCGGGACTTCATTTATTGTGCAACAAAGGACGCCAAGTATCTCAAAGCGGCTAACCAAAGGTTGCATGTCATCAAGTAATAATCCCCGGACGAAATTAGGGTATGACTCTAGAGTAGGTGGGTAAAGATTTCCCCTTCTCTAACACCACTGGAGTCTGAAGAAATTCATTCAAGCTATCTGCATCGATCTTAATCAGATGTTCTCTTACTCGAGCTTGTTTAGGGGTTGGTTCCTCTGGGCTATATAGATTAGCATAAAATTCCACCACTAGAGCCACGTCTATGCTTCCATCTTGGAGGTTGGTGAGGCGTTTGTGGAGATTACGCCTCTCCAACTCCACTTTAAACTCATCGAACTCAGTATAATAAATTTTAACATTTCTCTCCGGAATGATGTTCCGGCCGAGAATGTTGTCCGTAAATCTGTTCCAAGCTTCTAGAGATTGGAAACGCCTGGTATCATACTGAGCTGTTCTTCTAGAAGCCATGCTCTTTCTCTTCCTGGATTCCATCTACAATAAAAAGGAACCCAAAAAGTTGATTAGACCACAAGTTATTCAAGTTAAAAAAACCAGAAAAATAAAATTGAAATAAGCATTAGCCGCTAAGCGCAAACACTCTCGCTTAGCGCCTTATAAAAATAAACACATTGGCTAAGCGCAACAGGGCGTGCTTAGCTAATTATTGCATAAAATTTTGTTATGCAAAATTGGCTTAGCGAGTGTTTACTCGCTTAGCCTCCAACAGAAGCAGAACACACAAGCACTTAGCGACCAATGCTCGCTAAGCCTTATTAATGCCGCAACGAATTGTGCTAAGCTCAGCAAGGCTGGCTTAGCGCTTTTCAAAACTTCAAAATTTGTCTAAGTGATATGGCTTAGCGAATCAGACTCGCTTAGCCAATAACTTGCCGCAAGGAATTGCACTTAGCTTAAATCAGCTTGGCTTAGCGCAATGCGGTCTTCTCAGGTTTTTCTAAGTTTCTTGGGCTTAGCGGGATAACACTCGCTTAGTGATCGAGGTCGTACCCGAATCAAATAAACATTAAAATGTAGTAACTAGGAAGTGATCCTAGGTCATTTCCCAATGAGCAATGATAAACCAAATGTTCATAATATACTTGCAGTAACAGTAACAAGCGAATTGGAATACGAAATTAATAGTATTAAAAATGTGTTGTTTCCTCTGATTCAGAAGCCATTCTCTTGTCCTAGGTTATGAAGAATTCGTCCTTAACAGTTAACCACTTAATCCAACCCTAATTTAATTTACTAAGCAAAAATCAACTTAGGGTCGTCAATATGTGATTAAGCAACACATACACCAATTAACCCCTTGTTCATTAAGCATGAATGTAGTTTAAGCACAGAGGCAATTAATCGAACACGAAGCGTGCATAGATTAACAGAGCGCATGTGGGTTAATTGGTGAAGGGAAAACTGACAAGAGAGCAACATTAAAAACAAAACCTCAAAGAGAATTACACTTCATCCTCAGAGGGAAACAAAACTAGAAATTTTGCTTTCCATAAGTTCAACAAAAGCAGAAAACGTAAATGAAACTAAAAGCATAAAACGTAAATGAAAGCAGAAGCAGGAACAAGAAACGAAATTGCAATAAGAAGCAAAAAAATGGCAAATGCCTTAACATGAACTGTAATCCAAAGCTAAAAACGTAAAACCCTAAAACCCTATGCTTTGAATAATGGAATAACAGAATAGCCTATCTCAGAATAGCCCTTACATGAATCCCAAGGCTGCTATTTATAAGGGTCACTCAAAGTCACTGGGCCCTATTACATTATTTTTGGCCTAAAACGAAATAAAAATACTAAATAAAAACTGAACTCCATAAAATGAAATTAGACGAAATCTAATAAAATTGTCTTCTCTCTTCAAGTCCAATCTGGCTCAGCCCAACTGCTTATAATTAGTTAAGTGGGCCCAATTGATAAAACTTAATAATAAATTTGACAATTAGAGTTAATCAGTAATTAAATTGGTGACAAAAAGGAATAAGAAATAGGATAAAATAATGACACATCAAAATCCCCCACACTTAGCTTTTTGCACTTCTGGGCAAAATTAAAAACAAAGCAAAGAACAAATACAAAGATATTAAAGAGAGATTAAAGAACACCAAAGCAATTATATATTTCTCAATGAGTCTCAGGGAATGAAAGGAATGGGTAATATCCAATGTGTAATGAGTTAAGGAATCAAGACTGTCATGAAAATCATCGAAGCATCTCAAACATTGTCAGGTAGTCAATCAGCTCAAATATAAGTGATATAGCCTCACAAGACCTGCACTCTATCTCTCAAGTGTCTAGACTACTGTTTACTCTCAAGGCACCCATGAAAACAAACACCACATAGACTTGGCAAAATTATAAAATTGACAAACAACTTGGCAAACACATGCACATGAGGATCAAAATGTCTTTAAAGGTTGTAATGGGGCCAAGGACAAGGTAGGGAAAAATATGGAATAAGTAGCAAAATCCCAAAGGAATAGAGGAGCAATGGGGAATAAGTGGAAATTAAGCACAAGTAGTAAACCCAAACCCTCTAATTTCAACAAAATCAACCAAGGCTCCCAAATCAAGTCCTCATAACAAGACCTCATTTATTCAACTTCACTTCTTTTCTTCTTTTTTTTTCATTTTTTTTGAACAGTACGAATTTGCAGAATTTGCAGCAATTGAAAGTATTTTGAATTTTTGAAGATTAAAGCAATAATTAGGAAATATGTATATACATCAAGCATGGCCAAAATAAAACATTAAGCATGGCCAAAAATCATATATTCCAATGAAACATACCCCCCTCCCCCCCCCCCCCACACACACTTATTCCCAAAACAATTCCAAAGCTCCAAAATTCCTTAAGGTTAAGGTGAGATCATGGTTTTTCACTTAAGGCTTGTAATGAGCTTCAAAACAAAGAAAGGGAAACATAGGCTCAAAGGGCTATCAAAGGGATTAATTCAAGGTAAGTCCATTTGGCTAGAGGCTTATAAGAACAAAATTGTCTAAATCATTTCCAAATATGCATGTGAATTAGGAAGCATCAACAAGAATCAAGCCAAGGCTATTGTGCAAGCAATCAATGGGGCAAAACAAACCAAATGATTATGATGATGGATGGCTGAAATTCTCACAAAGGTAAACTTATCACTTTCAAATTGAGCTTTCAAAACTGTCATGACGTGTAGAGGAAAAACAAGGATTTCAAATCACAAAATGTCAAGAGACTTTTATTTTCAAAACAATTACCCATTTCTTGAACATATCCTATAATTCAAAGAAAAACATGCAAAGTTGTACATGCAAACAGAATTGACCTAAAATATTAAACTAGAAACCCAACAAAACCAACAAATAGAATCAGACAAGTGTAATAAAATCAAAGAAGGAGATAGGAAAAGAAGAACTCCCTAAGTCATGGTGGAGGGAGAGTAGGGTGGATTAAGGAAGTCTTTTCCACCACTACGTCCACTAAAGAAGGGTTTGTGAGGAATGGCTTAAGTCGATGTCCGTTGAACTTGAAGCTCTTGTTTGTGGAGTCGCTTTTGATCTCAACTGTACCATAAGGAAAAACATTAGTAACAACAAAAGGACCAATCCACTTAGACCTCAACTTACCACTCATGAGTCCAAGCCTAGAATTATACAATAACACTTTTTGCCCAATCATGAAGTCCTTCTAAATTATCATGCTATCATGGAACTTCTTGGTCTTTTCTTTGTAGAACTTGGCATTCTCATACGCTTCTAGGCAGATTTCATCTAACTCATTCAGTTTCAACTTTCTTTCCTCACCAGCTTGATCCATAGAGAAGTTGCAGGTCTTCACTGCCTAATATGCTTTGTGCTCAATCTCCACTGGAAGATGACATACCTTTCCAAAGACAACCCGATAAGGAGACATTCCTATGGGTGCTTTGTAAGCAGTCCTATGTGCCCAAAGAGCATCATCAAGCTTGGTACTCCAATCTTTCCTTCTGGGCTGCATAATCTTCTCTAAAATTCTCTTGATCTCCCTGTTAGAAATTTTTGCATGTCCATTGGTTTGGGGGTGGTATGGTGTGGATACCCTGTGTACAACCCCGTACTTTTTAAGCAAGGCATGCATTGATTTGTTGCAAAAGTGGGTTCCTTGATCACTAATGATTGCTTTAGGTACTCCAAACCTGCAAAACATATTAGATCTAACAAAATCTACAACAACCTTAGCATCATTAGTTCTAGTGGGCTTGGCTTCCACCCATTTTGAAACATAATCAACTACAAGGAGAATACAAACATAACTGAAAGAGACAGGAAAAGGACCCATGAAATCTATGCCCCAGACATCAAACACCTCACAGAATAGCATGGGTTGCTGAGGTATTTGTTGTCGCCATGTAAGTGCACTTCCTGCTCTCTGACACTGCTCACAAGTGCTACAAATCTTCCACGCATCTTTAAAGATGGTGGGACAATAAAAGTCACAGTCAAGCACTTTGCGAGCTGTCCTTTGAACACCCAGATGACCTCTCGGTCCAGAAGAATGACAGAACTGCAGGACTGAGTCAGTCTCATGATCTGGAATGCATCGTCTAATGACCTGATCACTGCACAAATTCCACAAGTAGGGGTCATCCCAAATAAAATGCTTAGCATCACTTTTAATTTTATCTTTTTGAGCCTTAGATGCTAAGGGAGGAAAAACAGAAGCAACTAAATAATTGACAATGTTAGCAAACCAGGGAGTAGAAAGAGAATCAGAAATACTATACAGTATATACAAATGATCATCCGAGAAATCATCCCGAATGGGTGAATCCTCATCAGACACACATTTGATCCGACTCAAATAATCAGCAACTAAATTTTGTGCTCCGCTCATATCACGGATCTCCAAGTCAAACTCTTGGAGCCAGAGCATCCATTGGATCAACCTAGGCTTTGAATCAGCCTTCTTCAACAAGTACTTTAGAGCTGCATGGTCAATATAAACAATAATGCGAGTACCAAGCAAATAAGAATGAAATTTTTCAAGAGCAAAAACTATGGCTAGTAGCTCTTTCTCAATAGTAGTATAATTCGCTTGGGCAGCATCTAAAGTCCTAGAAGCATAATATATCACCCTAGGCAATTTATCAATTTTCTAAGCAAGGACAACCCCCAATGCATAATTTGATGCATCACACATAAACTCAAAAGGGGCTGTCCAGTCAGGTGCCTGGATGATGGGGGTGGTAGTCAGTGCTCTTTTGAGGCAATCAAAAGCCTCTTTTCATTTATCATTAAAGTCGAACTTCACCTCCTTATGCAACAAGTTGGATAGTGGAAGGGCTACTTTGCTAAAATCTCTTATAAAGCGCCATCGAGGCCGTACCCGAATCAAATAAACATTAAAATACAGTATCTAGGAAGTGATCCTAGGTCATTTCCCAACGAGCAATGATAAACCAAATGTTCATAACAGATAGTAGGAAAATAGTAAGGAATTGGAGGGGGGTGTTTGCTTTTGTAAATTAAATAGCGAGTAAAATTGAATTAGAAAAATATCAGAATTAAAATACGTTGCTTCCCCTTGATTCACAAGCAAGTCTCCTATCCTAGGTTACGAGAGTTTATCCTTTATTAGTTCAACCACTTAATCCAACCCTAAATTAAATTACTAAGCGAAATTTAACATAAGGCATTCATTATGTGATTAAGCAACACATACACCAATTAATCATAAACGGTCATTAAGCATGAACGTAAATTAAGCACAGAGACAATTAATCAAGCACTAAGCATGCATGAATTAATAGCAACAAATACAGAGTAATTAGTGAAGAGGAAAGACTGATCAGAATTTAATAGTAATAATAGAACCTCAAAGAGAACTGTGCTTGATCCTCAAGAGAAAACAACGCTGGAGACTTAGCCTTCCATTAATCAATAGAGAACAAAATTTTATTGCTAAAATGAAAAGTAACAACTGGTATTGCAAATCGAAAAAGTGTCTAGAAGAAGAGAAGCTTAAAACTCAAAACGAAAGAGGAGAGAGAGGAGAGGAGAAGAGAGAAGAGAGAAGAGGAGAGAGGGCCTAAACTAGAACCTTGGTACTGTTATATAGTTTTCCAGCCCCAAAGCTTACAAATCTGTTTTAAATCGAAGCCTATAAATAAAATCAAATCAAATCTAGATAAGATAAGATCTAGATGAAATAATATCTAGATGAGATCAAATCTAAATAATATCTAGATAAGATAAGATCTAATTTTGTAGAATAAAATAGTCTGTCCTCTTCAAATCGAAGCCTAATTCTGGATTCAAGCCCAATGCTTCATTAATTCCTGAAATTAGATTAAAAACATCAAATTAGATGAATGGGCCCAAATAATAAAACTGCCTAATTAATTTGACAATTAAAATTAATCAATACTTAAAATGGTGCAAAAAGGGTTAAGAAATAGGAGAAAATATTGGCACATCAATCAGTATAAACAATAATGCGAGTACCAAGCAAATAAGAACAAAATTTTTCAAGAGCAAAAACTATGGCTAGTAGCTCTTTCTCAGTAGTAGTATAATTCGCTTGGGCAGCATCTGAAGTCCTAGAAGCATAATATATCACCCTAGGCAATTTATCAATTTTCTGAGCAAGGACAGCTCCCAATGCATGATTTGATGCATCACACATAAGCTCAAAAGGGGTTGTCCAGTTGGGTGCCTGGATGATGGGGGTGGTAGTCAGTGCTGTTTTGAGGCAATCAAAAGCCTTTTTGCATTTATCATTAAAGTCAAACTCCACCTCCTTTTGCAACAAGTTGGATAGTGGAAGGGCTACTTTGCTAAAATCTCTTATAAAGCGTTTGTAGAATCCTGCATGGCCAAGAAAAGATCGCACCTCTCGCACGCAAGAGGGGTAAGGCAATTGTGAAATAACAGAAATTTTTGCAGGATCTACTTCAATGCCCTTATTGGAAATAATGTGGCCTAAAAGTATACCTTGCACAACCATAAAATGAAATTTTTCAAAATTTAGAACAAGTTTAGTTTCAATGCATCTATTCAAAACCTTTTCCAGACTATCCAAACAAACATCAAAAGAGGATCCATATACAGTGAAATCATCCATAAACACCTCTATGCAATTTTCTAAAAAATCACTGAAAATACTGATCATTCACCGCTAGAAGGTACCAGGGGCATTGCACAGGCCGAAAGGCATCCTCCTATAGGCAAAAGTGCCGAAGGGGTGTGGTTTTTTCCTGATCCTGAGGAGCAATAGTGATTTGCATATAACCAGAAAAACCATCAAGGAAACAATAGTGAGATTTACCTGCCAGGCGTTTAAGCATCTGTTAAATGAATGGCAGGGGAAAATGGTCCTTTTTGGTAACCTGGTTCAGCCTCCTATAGTCGATGCAGACTCTCAAACTGTTCTGCACCCGAGTAGGAATCAGCTCCTCTTTCTCATTTTTGATCACGGTGAGTCCGGTTTTCTTCGGGACTACCTGGACGGGACTCACCCATTGGCTGTCGGAGATAGGGTAAATGATTTCAGCTTGCAAAAGCTTGGTTACCTCCTTCTTCACTACATCAAGAATCACCGGGTTGAGTCTTCCATGTGGCTGTCTTACTGGTTTAGCCCCATCCTCTAAATTTATCCGATTCATACATGTGGATGGGCTAATACCAGGAATGTCCACCAGGGTCCAGCCTATAGGCTTCTTATGCTTTTTGAGAACTGATAACAACTTCTCCTCTTGCTCATCGGCAAGGGAGGCAGATATAATCACTGGAAAACTTTTGCTATCATCCAAGTAAGCATATTTTAAATTTGATGGCAGAGACTTCAATTCTGGTGGGGGCGGCTGGATAGTGGTAGAAAGAGATGGTTTCTCAGCCTGTACCTCATAAAGAAAGTCATAGGTGTATATACTTCCTGAAACATGGTTAGTTCTATCTAACTCTAGAAGATCACTCTCAAGAGGTAAAACATCACCAGACATATAATCGATATCAAATTCAGATTTACTCTCAGCATCAAATTCAGACATATGATCAAGTACAAATTCAGATTTAATGCATGAAGAGTAACACACATGCAGATTAGAATGAAGATCAGTCATGTATTCATCAACAATATGGTCAATTATTGCAGCACGAAATACAGAAAGATCTTCAGGTGGGTGTTTCATGGCATCAAGAATGTTAAAATGAACAGTTATATCCCCAAACTCCATAGATAGTGTGCCTGCATATACATCTATCTTAGTTCTAGCAGTTTTCATAAAAGGTCTGCCTAGAATGATGGGAACTGATACTTGAGAAAATCCCGCCTCCATATTCAAAATATAAAAATCAACAGGGAAAATCAGTTCACCAACTCTAACAAAGACATCCTCTATGAAACCAGCAGGATAGGAAACACTTCTATTAGCTAAATGAATTACAACATCAGTTGACTGCAAAGGACCAAGAGATAGAGAATTAAAAATAGACAGAGGCATAACACTAACAGAAGCTCCTAAATCTAGCATGGCATTGTCAAACTTACTGTTCCCTATAATACAAGGTATGGAGAATGTACCTGGATCTTTACATTTTTTAGGGATTTAGGGAACAAATTTACCAATCAATGTGGAGACATTTCTACCCATGCTAATTCTTTCACTTCCTTTAAGCTTCTGCTTATTAGTGCACAACTCTTTCAAGAATTTAGCATATCTTGGAAATTGCTTTATTGCATCCAGCAGAGGTATGTTTACCTCTACTTTTCTAAATGTTTCCAAGATCTCCTTCTCTGCCTCTTCCAATTTTATGTTGGAAATTGCTCTTGGAGGGAATGGAAGAGGGATATGCTGCTGTTGTAAGTCAGAATTACCAGTAGAAGATTCACCTGCATAGAAATTGTTAGGCAACTTACTCTTTAAATTTTTGTCATCATCTTTTTTTGGAGTAGAGTGGAGTTGGGCAGGTTCATTTGCAGATGAGGAGGATGCTACTGGTTGAGGTCCTTGATACTGCTTTCCCGACCTCAATATAATGACACTCACATTTTTGGGGTTCTGGACAGATTGAGAAGGTAGTCTGTCAGAATTCTGGGACTGTTGCTGATTTAACTGTGTAGCCAATTGTCCCATCTGATTAGTTAAGCTCTGAATGGATGCTCTGGTCTCTTGTTGAAGCTGCATGTTTTGCATAGTCATTTGCCTCACAAGTTCTTCAAGGGAAGGTTGCGGAGGGGCCTCAATTGTTTGTTGTTTTTGGGGCTCTTGCGGCTGCAGCTGTTGTTGTTCTGCTGGATTAGTGGAGGAACGTATGGTCTGCTTGGGCCAGCAACATTCTAAAAATAAGGTTGTTGTTGTTGTTGCTGCTGCTGTTGTGAAGGACTCGACCATCTAAGGTTGGGATGGTTCCTCCACCCGGGATTGTACCTATTGCTGGAGAGGTCATAATTGTTCTGTTGTGGTTGATTTTGCTACTGAGGTTGAGGAGGTCTATTGTAGATGTTTACAGCATAAGCTTCAGGCGGCTCAATTGCTCCAGGTTGCTGCATAGAAGGGCAAAGGTCTGTATGGTGGTCGGCAAAAGAGCATAAACCATAGACTCTTGCGACAGGTATAGATTTTTGATTCAAGGCCAGCTGGGTTACCAGGTTAGCCAAGGCATCTAGTTTACCTTCAAGCTTCTTAGTTTCAGCTGATGAAGATGAATTTGTGGCTACTTCATGCACTCCTCTAATGACAATAGCATCATTTCTAGCACTAAATTGCTGGGAGTTGGAAGCCATCTTCTCAATTAAATTCTTGTCTTCAGAAGGGGTCATGTCTCCAAGGGCTCCACCACTGGTAGCATCAATCATACGTCTCTCCATGTTACTGAGTCCTTCATAAAAATATTGGAGAAGAAGCTGCTCAGAAATCTGGTGGTGAGGGCAACCGGCACATAGTTTTTTAAATCTCTCCCAGTATTCATATAGGCTCTCTCCACTGAGTTGCCTAATGCCTGAAATATCCTTTTTGATGGTCGTGGTCCTGAAAGCAGGGAAATTTTTTTCTAAGAATACTCTCTTGAGGTCATCCCATCTTGTGATGGACCATGGAGCAAGGTAATATAGCCAGTCCTTTGCCACTCCTTCTAAAGAATGAGGAAAGGCCTTCAGAAAGATGTGATCTTCTTAGACATTTGGAGATTTCATGGTGGAGCAGACAATATGGAATTCTTTAAGAAGTTTATGAGGTTCTTCACTTTCAAGACCATGAAACTTGGGCAACATGTGGATCACTCCAGTTTTAAGAACATATGGGACATCCTCATCAGGGTATTAAATGCACAAGCTTTCATAAGTGAAATCAGGTGCAGCCATTTCCCTTAGAGTCCTCTCACGAGGTGGAGGTTGAGCCATATTTTCAGAATGTTCAAAGTCAAAATGCTCAAAATTAGAATGCTCAAAATCAGGATGTTCAAAATCACCAACCACAAAATGCACAGACTCACCAGTAACAAAATGCTCAGGATGTTCAAAAGGCACAAAATGTTTAGGGAAAGTAGGATGCACACTATGCCTAACTAATCTATGAAATGTTCTATCTATTTCAGGATCAAAGGGTTGTAAGTTAGATGGATTGCCTCTAGTCATACACTACATTCAGCATGCACAACTAATTGCCTTCTTATGCAAGTAACAATGTAGGTTTGAACTATAGCTACCATCAAATGATATCCAAATGACTTTAAATTTTTTGAGCAACACCCTAAAATCATGAAAAGATAGCACAAAAATTTTCAGACAAAAATTCAAAGTCTAACTATGGAAACTTCCTAAGGAAATTTTAGAAAAATAAAACAATAAAACTTGAAAAATAAAAAAATAAAAACTAGTAAATAGGCGATTGTGGCTAGGTAGAGACCTCAGCGGGCCTATGGCAGGCTGCCACGGTATGGGAAATTTTTTTCTACCCCGAATACATATATAATGATAGTCATTCTGATACGTGGAGCAAAAGTTATGGCCGTTCGAAGTTTTGTTAAACACAAGTTCTCAATTTTTTTTTAAATCTCTCAAATCTGGCCACACTAAGTGTTCCTGGTATTTTTCACACAAAATATGAATCAAAAGAACCTACCACACCAAAATTAAGCCAAAAATAAAAACCCTAACTATCAAAACAAAAATCACCAATTAAATTGTCAAAAGTAGTCACTAATGGATTTGCACTACTACTCTTCCAGGTCAGCAAAAGTGGTCGCTAAATCCATCGCAAAGCACTATTCACAGCAAAACACAAAAATTGAAACAGGGGAAGCGCTGAACAGAAAAACTAAAATAAAACACCACACTAAACAAAATAACAAGACATTAAACAACACTAACACAACACGAAAGCATAAAACAACTACACATAAAACACAAATCACTAGCTATTATGAAGCTTTAGACACTGCTCCTCGGCAACGGCGCCAAATTTGATCGAGATCATACCCGAATCAAATAAACATTAAAATACAGTAACTAGGAAGTGATCCTAGGTCGTTTCCCAACGAGCAATGATAAACCAAATGTTCATAATATACTTGCAGTAACAGTAACAATTGGGGCGGTTGTTGGTTTTGTGAATTAAAGAACAAGCGAACTGGAACACGAAATTAATAGTATTAAAAACGTGTTGTTTCCTCTGATTCAGAAGCCATTCTCTTGTCCTAGGTTATGAAGAATTTGTCCCTAACAGTTAACCACTTAATCCAACCCTAATTTAATTTACTAAGCGAAAATCAACTTAGGGCCGTCAATATGTGATTAAGCAACACATACACCAATTAACCCCTTGTTCATTAAGCACGGACGTAATTTAAGCATAGAGGCAATTAATCGAACATGAAGCGTGCAAAAATTAACAGAACGCATGTGGGTTAATTGGTGAAGGGAAAACTGACAAGAGAGCAACATTAAAAATAGAACCTCAAAGAGAATTACACTTTATCCTCAGAGGGAAACAACACTAGAAATTTAGCTTTCCATAAGTTCAACAAAAGCAGAAAATGTAAATGAAACTAAAAGCATAAAACGTAAATGAAAGCAGAAGCAGGAACAAGAAACGAAATTGCAATAAGAAGCAGAAAAATGGCAAATGCCTAAATGTGAATAGTAATCCAAAGCTAAAAACGTAAAACCCTAAAACCCTAAAACCCTATTGTCATACCCTAATTTCGTCCGGGGACCTTTGCTTGATGACATGCGACCTTTCTTTGGTCCTTGTGAGGTGCTTGGCATCCATCATTGGGCAATTTGTGAAATTCCAGGACATGCCAAAAAACCAAAAAAAATATATTGATGCACAATCCGTAAGTTTCAGTGACACACCGGAAATCAAATGGAAGCATCGTTGCATAATTAAGTGAGGTTCCGTAACATTCCGTAAGTCAAAAGGGGGATGATTATGTAATCCGCAAGGTTCCGTAACATTATGGAAAGAAAACAAGTATCGTTACGAGATTCGTAAGTTTCCGTAACTTTACGAAAAAAGAATCACCAAAAAAGGTAAGGGGGTGAACTTATCAAGATAGGGGTGTAAATAGCAATTCAAATCTAGGCCCTTCTAGAACATTTTGGAAGTTGGGTTGCTTAAGGAGGAAGCAACTGGGCGGCAAGCTCCTCCACGTTTTTGAAAAATGGTTTTCGGGGCTTCCGCGGCTTCCGTAATACTTCCGTAAAATTTCCGAAAACCTTGGGTAAGCATATTCCACTTAACATTGGTGAAAGGGAAGAGAAAAAAGATGAAAATCAAATTCGAAAACAGTTCCGTAAGGCTTTCGTAACTTTTCCGTAAAATACGAAAAGGGAGGTGAACTTAGTAATTCGGGTGCGCTTAGAAATCTTCTTCATTAAGTCTTTGGGCGGCAAGCACCTCCCTTTTTTCTATAAATAGGGGAGGGGGGAGCTGTTTCAAAATGTTCAGCCCCTTTGGCACTTCTCTCTCTTTCGAATTTGCTTGGAAAAATCGTTTCCGTGAAGAAAATCTAAGCCGAGGTGCTTCCGAAACGCTTCCGTAAGCGATTCTGTGGAAATTCTTCATCGTTCTTCACCGTTCTTCATCCGTTCTTCGTTCTTCAACGGGTAAGTTTTCGAATTCGAGACTTTCAATTCATTTCTTGTTTTGTGTACTTTCACTTTAATTTCGTTTACTTTCAATTTTCTTTTCTTCCGTTTTTAACGTGCTTTAACCATTTATTTAAGCCGTTTTCTCGTCTAATAAATGATAAAATGAATTTCAACCGATCACTTGTGTTGTAATCTCGTTTAATCACTGTTAAAATGAAATCTAACCGATCGTTCACGCTATAACCTCGGTTAAACCAAAAAAAGTAAAATAATAATAAAATAATCAAAATATCTTGAAAAATAATAATAAAATAATCAAAATATCTTTGAATAAAATAAATTAAAAAAATCAATCGGACGTTTTTCTTTGGAAGTTTCCTTGAATGAATTGATTAATAACCAAAGTGAAACTAAGACTAAAATAGACTCACAAATCAAGTTTTGTCCGAAAAATCACTAAAAACCGTTTTAAGGCCCAACGCCTTAAACGGTCCTCTTTGCTTTTATCGGTTAACATGGACCGTTCAAAAGCATAAAATCAACATGTGACTTTACCGCTTTTGCAAGAACTACGTAGGTCTGATTTCCTCATCGCAATTGAGGATACGTAGGAGCAAAAGCCCCGCTTTTGTCGACCACCCCGAGAGATCGTTAATGGTCCAACACCTTAACGTTTCTCTCCTTTCAAAATCAAAAGATCATTTAATGGTCCAACACCTCAAATGACCTTTTTGTTCAATCAAAATATATCTTGCAAAAAGATAAAAAACAACTTAGCCAAACACTTTGTTCCGAAAGAACTACGTAGGTCTGATTTTCTCATCCCAAATTGAGGAATACGTAGGAGCAAAGGGAAACACCCTTGTCGATCACAAAAAAGAAAAAATATAAAAAGGGTATAAAGGATATAAGGACATAAAAGGGAACGTAAAAATCAAAGTCATGTTTGCACATTCGATTAAAGGCTGCCGTCCCTTGGGACGGACGTGTGGGGTGCTAATACCTTCCCCGTGCGTAAATACAACTCCCGAACCTTTCACTTAAAAGTTCGTAGATCGCGTCTTTTCCGGTTTTTCCGACGTTTTCCTCAAATAAACGTTGGTGGCGACTCCGCGCGTATTCCTTTCGTGGAACACGCATCCCGCGAGTCACGCGTCGCCCTCCCGCCGAAGGGTAGGTTGCGACAGTTGGCGACTCCACTGGGACCGTTTTTAGAGAGTTAGGCCATTTAATCTTGTGCAATGTTTTACCGTGACTTATCCCTTTGTTGGCTTTCCTTCATTATGTTCTTATGTATATAAACTCTTTGTTGCTTTTAGTGCGTTTTAAAATGTATGCATGGGGTAAATATTTATTCATTTGATGCACACAAACACCAACACTATTTGCACACACTGTGAGTGAAAAAGGGCCCTATACCCGGGTTCATGGGAACATAAGGAGCGGAGGTGAATCTGTGGTCATGCTAGGTCTCCGACTTGCTTGATTACAGTGAACCCTCATCTAGAGCTTTTTTCTTTGAAAACTTATTGTTGCTAGTAGTCCCTACTGCTGCAATATGTTTTTCGAAGAGAATGATACCTCTAGAAACTATCAAAAGAGATATGACTACCTTGGGGGTTATTACTAAAAGCCTAGTTAGCTCTTTCCCTTATAGGTCCCTTAAATAGGGGCACGGAGCAAACACGCTGCGTGCCATTTTTCACACTGCCATGCATAAGTGTCATATACCCTTTTACTTATATTCAGTGAGTATTGTCATACTATGTACATTCCCGTGTTGCGTCTTTCGCATATGCATCGCACATGGGTTCTGTCTTGATCCCCTCTGTAAACAAACCAACGAAGGGTCCGTGTCACCGTTTTAAATACATACGTTGGGGCACTTTGCTACCCCTAGACGTTGTATCTAAGAAGGAGACAGTTTCTCGGGCTCCCATATTCGTAAATTGCATCTGTGTCATATGCATTTCTTCATGCATTCATCCATTCCACCCATGATAGATGTCAGAGTTTTGATTCGCACTAGATTTTATTTCACTTTAGTAAAACATGGGATCAAGTCAAAAGCCTTCGCTTAAAAAGAGGTTCTATCAAGTCAAAATCAAGAGCTTAGAGGTCACTAGTTTAGGAGAGTTGGGGCAATTAATGGGTCAACTTCAACGGTAAGCCTTTCGCAAAGCCTATGGTAAGATTTGGGACCTAGCTAGGGTAGAAGTCTCCATGGAACCGATTGCATCCCTTTCCCAGTATTATGACCAGCCCCTAAGGTGCTTCACATTTGAGGACTTCCAGCTAGTGCCGACTGTGAAAGAGTTGGAAGAAATCCTGGGATGCCAACTGGGAGGAAGGAAGCCATATCTTTTCTTTGGGTTCTATCCCTCCACGACAAGAGTTGCCAAGGTAGTGAAAATCTCAGCACAAGAGTTGGAACGTCTAAAGAAAAACAGAAATGGAGTAGTCGGAGTACCAAGGAAGTGTTTGGAGGAAAGGGAAAAGGCCTCGGAAAATCAAGGCGAATGGGCTTTCTTTTATTGACATCTTGGCGTTTTTTATCTTTGGAGTTGTCCTCTTTCCGAATATGGAAGGGTTAGTGGACCTAGCAGCGATTGAAGCTTTCTTC
This sequence comes from Glycine soja, assembly GCF_004193775.1. Classification (NCBI taxonomy): domain Eukaryota; kingdom Viridiplantae; phylum Streptophyta; class Magnoliopsida; order Fabales; family Fabaceae; genus Glycine; species Glycine soja. The sequence goes on from NW_021144383.1 coordinate 25,910, forward strand.
GCCTTTCATCATGGCAAGGAAAGCCCGGTCATCGCCATTTTGGCCATGTATGACACGTTCGACCGGGGATGTGAAAAGAGCAGCGCAAGAATTGTTTGTTGTGCACTGGCTCTCTATGTGTGGCTGGTTTCACACCTTTTTTCTCCAAGAAGGTAGGCCCGTCTATCCGCTACAAGGTCACCGCTCGTGCGTCGAAAAGGGAAAGGGTAATTGATTCATTGCACCAAGAGGCAACAATGTGGACGGACTGATTTGCTCTTACTTTGAACAGGAGTCAAGAACTTCCCCGATTGCTAGCCAAGGCCAAAGCAGTGGCGGACACCTACTCCGCCCCCGAGGAGATCCATGGACTTCTCAGCTATTGTCAGCATATGATAGACTTAATGGACCATATGATTAGAAACCGCTAGGAAGTTTGTATTGTCGCTCAGATCTTGACTAGTTATAACTTTTTGAAAAAAATGAGTTTATCCCACGTTTTTACTCCAAAAATCAGTGCGAATCAAGTCACTCCCACATTTTATCTCTAGCATGCATTGTATGTTGGTCTCGTCCTTTGTCACGGGAAGCCGGAAGGTCCATATCACCTTCTTAATTGTACACATGGGGCACTGCGCCCCCAAATGCGCAAGTAAGAAGAGATAATTTTCCGGGCTCTCGTGTCCGTAAAATGCATTCATATCATGCATCGCATAAGCATCTCTTCATAATATCATAATGAACATATCGTTCCTGCATTTGTCCGTTATCATATTCCAGCCTCACATTTTGCATGAGTCATTGCATCATCATATGCGTTCAACATACTTTTTGTTTGCTCATACATGATCCTTGTATTTTCCTCTACAAAACAAAAACAAAAAAAAAGGGAAGTACGAAAATTCACGCTGCATTCTTAGTTGCATATATTCGGTACCATGAGCCAACCATGTTGGGATCATAAACCCATTTCACTTAAAAACAAAATGATTGAACATGGTACCTAATGCATGTTTAACTAAGAAAGGATGTTTCTTCGGGCATCTCAATTTCATAATTACATTTTCCATGCATAGCTTAAAGTATGCCCGAGTCATTCATCCCTATGAGATGTTGTTGAAGTATTGGCGATCAGAATTGCCATTCCTTGGATTACGGGGTTGAACCAAGCTCATGCTTTTACAAAAAGGTTCATCAAGTCAAGTTGAAATATGGAAGTAACCGTCTTGCAAAATTGGGGCAAAAGATGAATCGAGTCACATCACTGCTTCGTCTACTACCAAACATATTTAGGATTGTTTATGTCCTTGTTACTTCCAGTTTCACCTTGACAAAGATGTCATGGACCATGTTGAAAATCTAAATTGATTCAACCCCATATCCTGCGTAAAAATTCGCAATACTTCAACTGTACATCATTCGCTTACATCCATGCTTTTCATTGGTTGCATTGCTCATTGCATTCTTTCGTTGAAAAATAAAATAAAATAAAATAAAATGAACTTCATCATTGTTATCAAAAAGAAAAGGACACGCTTTACGGCACCCTTACCGAACTCGTGCTAGAGCTAGAGTAATGGGTGAAGCAGAGGAGGTGCAAGAGAAGATGAAGGCCGACATGGAGGCCATGAAAGAGCAAATGGCCACAATGATGGAGGCCATGATGAGCATGAAGAAGATAATGGAAGCCAATGCGGTTATAGTTGCCGCTACTAGCGCTGTCGCTAAGGTGAACCCGATGCTCCCATCTGGCCTCAAGCAAATGAATCATCCAACCTCAAATATGGTAGGCAAAGATTTGGGAAGTACGGATGACCCCATGATGTGCAAATTCAAAACAAGCACGCCTTCCCGCCATATGGTTTGCCTCCCAAACTATACACCACCCAATGTGGTGTACATTCCCAATGAGGATGTCAATAACTCCACTCTCATACTCATTAAGAGCCAACAACCTCAATCTGATCATGCACATGTCTTTCGACCCATGGAGGAGACACATGAAATTCCCCACCACGATCTAGCCAACTTCGAGCCTTGCCTCGGATATGCTGCTGAAGGGCAAGCAGTTGGTGGTATACCCCTGCAAAACACTTTGGAGGGCCCTCAATATCATCCACAACCACAACCCTCACGTTCCACAGCGGTTAAAAACCCTCATGACTATGGCAGGAATGGGAAAGTTGGATCATCTAGAGGAAAGGCTCAGGGCCATTGAAGGAGGTGAAGATTATGCCTTTACTAACCTAAAAGAGTTGTTCCTAGAACCCAATATCATCACCCCTCCCAAGTTCAAGGTGCTGGACCTTGACAAGTACAAGGGGACTACTTGTCCCAAGAACCATCTAAAGATGTATTGTCAGAAGATGGGGGAATACGCAAAAGATGAGGAATTGCTAATACATTCCTTCCAAGAAAGTCTTACTAGGGTAGCTGTTACCTGGTACACTAACTTGGAATCTTCCCGAGTCCATTCTTGGAAGGACCTAATGGTTGCCTTTGTTAGGCAGTATCAGTACAATTTTGATATGGTTCCGGATAGGATGCAACTACAGAACATTTGCAAAAAGGGGGACGGATCTTTCAAAGAACACGCCCAAAAGGTGGAGGGATCTGGCGGCCCAGGTGGTACCCCCAATGATGGAAAGGGAGACGATGATCGTGATGGTAGACACATTATCGATACTCTACTATGAAAAGATGGTGGGCTACGCACCCTCAAAGCTTTGCGGATTTGGTCTTCGCCAGTGAAAGGATCGAAGTGGATCTGAAAAGAGGCAAATTTAATCATCCTGCTTAGACGAATGAGAAAACTGGGGCAAATAAAGAGGGTGAGGATGAGGGAGAAACCCATGCTGTGACTGCCATTCCTATACGGCCAAGTTTCCCACCAAACCCAACAATGTCATTACTCAGTCAATAACAAACCACCTCCTTACCCACCACCCAGTTATCCACAAAGGCCATCCCTAAATCAACCACAAAGCCTGTCTACCGCACTTCCAATGACGAAGACCACCTTTAGCACAAACCAAAAAAAAACACCAACAAAAAGGAATTTTGCAGCAAAAAGCCTGTAGGGTTCACCCCAAATTCCGTTGTCATATGCTAAACTTGATCCCATATCCACTCAATAATTCAATGGTAGCCATAACCCCAACCAAGGTTCCTCAACCTCCATTTTTCTGAGGATACGACTCGAACGCAACGTGTGCTTATCGTGGAGGAGCCCTGGGGCATTCCATTGAGCATTGTATGACCCCGAAGCATAAAGTGTGAAGTCTAATTGATACGGGCTGGCTGAAATTTGAGGAGAATCGCTTGTTGAATCATAACATTGACAAGCAACACCATACATGGGGCAATTCTGGAAGCTGTTGTTATGACTCATCAGGATTTTCAAGTTTATGCCATTATTATAAACCACAGTTACAATGCTAAATGATATGGATAAAATGGACATCCTTGTCCCTCATCCTCTCACAAACGCATGTTTGCTTATTCAACTTTCACCGGAATGTGGGTGCAAGCCATTGGTCTATTTGCTCAAGCGACCTGCGCTCCTGAGTGTTGACTTCCAAGACTGTTCAATCAGAGATTACTCGTCTTGCATGTTGGTGGGGGTGCCGTAAAACAACGAGTAAAGTTCAAAACAAATAAGTTTCAAAATAAAAAAAAATAAAAAGGCATTTGATTGACTGTGTTTTCAAGTAAAAATATAGACGTTCATGTGACTTCATTTTATCATTCCAGAAAGTTTGTCTTCTTAGAGAAGCGAGTTGTCAAGAATAGGATGTTGGACAAATGGCCTCAGTTACCTTAAGAAAAAGGGGGGTTGAATTAAGATGCAAAGACTATTCCCCAATTGAACTATCACTCTTTCTTTTTGGATTAACAATGCACCCTTAACATGAATTACTCAAAAGACAAATCAAAATAAACTTCTTTAAAGCAAAAGATAAATAACAATAAAAGAAGTTTAAAGGAAGAGAGGAATGCAAACTTGATTTATACTGGTTCGGCCACTTCCCGCGCCTACGTCCAGTCCTCAAGAAACCCACTTGAGATTTTCCACTCTCTTTGTAAAACTCCTTTTACAAAGTCTGAACCACACAGGGACAACCCTTCCCTTGTGTTCAAGAATCCTCTACAATAAGAGACTCTCAGTCTCTTAATCCCTTTTCAGAAGTAAGAAGAAGAGAAGAAGAAATCTCTCTTAAAAGGGATAGATTGTACAATGAAGACCAATCAAAATTCCTTATTGAATATGCAAGTGGTTGACCAAGGAATCTTTTTGAGAGGATAAGACAGTTCAGTTCAGAAAAACTCTTAATCTTTAGAGAGGATAAACTTTGTGGGCAATGAAAACTCTCTTTAAATTCGAGGTTCCAAGTCACCTTTGATGGCCATTCATAAACCATTTGAATAGATGTGACTCTTGGAAATTATTTTCTGAAAATCTCCTCTGGTAATCGATTACAAGACTTGTGTAATAGATCACAGGCTTTAAAATTTGAATAAATTGCTGGTAATCAATTACCATCCATGTGTAATCGATTACACATTATAAATTTTGAATTCAAATTTCTAGTGACTATTATAAACATTTTCAGCTGCTGGTAATCGATTACCGGAGAGCAAATCTCAATTTGAAATGATAGAATTCTTTGGTCAAACCTTTTGTTTTTTCAATTTGGAAACTTCTTCCAAAAGATTCTAGAAATCAACTTGATCATATATCTTGACTTCTTGGATTCTTGTCTTGAATAAAACTTAGAAGCACTTGATCCTTTAGCATCATCAAGACATCAAAACATCTTGCTTCTACATAGGAGTCATTTGACTTAATCCATCAGCTGAATAATCCTTCAACTATTTCTCGTCCTTGGAAAATTCTTTTTGCAAGAATCAATTGCGTCTTTCATTCTTCCTCACTACGAGGTTGTGAAAACAAGACAACAATTGGTACCTCTAAGCCCTACACTGGGGCAATGAAAGGCCCCATGCATAAACCTCAAACGAACCTAGGGGCAGATTAGAAGTTCTCACTCAATAGGTTCCCAGCTACAAGGTCATGACGAAAGACAACGATTGGTACCTCAAAGCCTTACACTGGGGCAATGAGGGGCACCGTGCATGAGCCTCAACTGAACATAGGGGCCGATCAAAAGTTCTCACCCATCGATGTTTTTAACAAAAAAAGGGGACAAACCCTAGGATTTCAATGGATTGATTAAACATCAAACGACTCCATTGCCGTCACTCCAAAATGGTCAAGTGACTAAATAAAAAAGAACATACACTCTGAGGGAGTTCCCGGAGAGATTTGCAAAAAGATAGGATGAGGTTGCATGAATTATCACCTTTTTCAAAAGGGCAGTCAATCTGTGTTTTCCAAAAAAAAAAAAAAAATCAAATCAAAATCAAAATCACAAAATAAGGAAAGAATGCCATGAACATTGTACAACTTTCCATTACATTGCATTGTTTCATATAAAGTCCGAATTTACCCAAATTTCACAACAAAGGTTGCATGCATTTGCATCCCTCAAAATCATGTTAACTACATAGATTCCCTACATCTAAATGTCCAAATCTTTTGAATTTGGGATGACCGGCTCTCTCGATGAGTCGATCTCTTGCTTTCTCATAAGGATGGACCCTCGGGTACTAGTACCCTGGTCTTCAGAGGACTACACTCCTCGCCAACAGAGGGCTGCACGCCCTCACCTTAAGAGGACTGTGTGTCCTCACTTTCAGAGGACTGCATGTCCTCACCTTCAGAGGGCTACACGCCCTCGCCATCAGAGGACTGCGTGTCCTCACCTTCAGAGGGCTACACGCCCTCGCCATCAGAGGGCTACATGTCCTCACCATCAGAGGGCTGGACGCCCTCACCTCTAGAGGACTACACGTCCTCGCCTTGAGAGGACTACTTGCCCTCGCCTTGGGTACTAGTTACCCTCATCTTCAGAGGACTACATGTCCTCACCTTCGTAGGGCTACACGCCCTCACCTTTAGAGGACCACACGTCCTCGCCTTCAAAGGGTCATGTACCTTCAACTTTAGAGGACTACACGTCCTCGCCGTCAAAGGGTCATGTGCCTTCACCTTTGTAGGGCTACATGCCCTCACCTTCAGAGGACTACACGTCCTCACCTTTAGAGGACTACACGTCCTCGCCATCAGAGGACTACATGTTCCCCATTTTCAAAGGGGGGCATGCCCTCACCTTCAGAGGATTGCACGTCCTTGCCATCATAGGACTACACTCCCTCGCCTTCGAAAGGCGACACGTCCTGAACTTCAGAGGGCTACACGCCCTCGCCTTTAGAGGACTACGCGTCCTCACTTTCAGTGGGCTCCATATCCACACCTTAAGATAATTTAAGGTCCTCTGTCCTTAAATGCTTAACCGAGACTTGCACTCCCGGTTAAGGGACCAGTAGTTTCCTTTTAACGGTTCCTGGGCCACCCCCTGATATTGGAGGACGGCCAACTGTGCGAGCACAACCAGAGAGGGAGGCTATCACACAGCTACTATGCATACCGGGGCAAGATTTCACCCGTGCCGCTGCAAAGAGACGAGTGCGGATCATGCGCACCAACATGACCACTCTTACACAGATATAGATGACATTGCTACTTAGCAACATTTTGCCCAGCGACCGCAATGCCAATCTCCCCCTGCAAAAGTATCAGTTGGTCTGTGTCGTCCCGACATGGGTAAGTATGCATATGGTTCAACTGATTTCTGATACCATTTATTTGTTTGCAGGGATCTCACCCACAAAGACACCCAGTGAACCTGAAGAAGTCCAACAGGGCCCTGGGGTTTCCAGCTCTGGTTACGGGCCTCTATCAGTCCTACAAGGTGCCCGTACCCCCCCGGCAAGGTCACGTCATCATAGGTAAGTATGCACATCGCTCAACTGATTTATGATTTCATCTATTGTTTGCAGGGATTGCGCCTGCAAGACACCCAGTGGACCCGAAGAAGTCCAACAGGGTCTTGGAGTTGTCAAGCTCTAATTACGGGTCTCTGTCAGTTCTACGGAGTACCTGTCACCTCCAGCAAGGGCATCAGGCCCCCTACTAATCGAGCTTTCATCAAGAAGTACTGCGCCCCCAGGCAGACGCAGGGCGAGACACCACAGTAGCATTAGGATGGCCGATAGTGGGCAATAGACGCACCGCCACCACCTTTAGAGTTCACCTCTGCTCATCCACAAAAAAGTTAGAGCGTTGCCTACGACACATGGCCGACCCATAGGCGACCAAGTCCAAAGCCAAAGGTAAGCAAAGTACTAGGTCAGTGACCGACAAGTCATAAGGCGTCCAGCTCAAGACGTTAAAGAAGCGCTACTAGGAGGCAACCTAGTACCTTTTAAATTTCTGCCTGCTATTTGATCACTTTTTATAGTAGGATGCACCTAGTTGCTCATGATCCTGGGAATTTAAATAAAACAAGCACAAGCTCGGAAGGTAGTCATACCTTACAAAACATATATATGTATGTTTAGGTAGTGAAAATACCTTAGATATGCATGTATGTAAACAAAAAAACACTTCACAAAATATATATATGTATGTTTAGGTAGAAAAATACCTTAGATATGCATGTATGTAAACAAAAAAACACTTCACAAAATATATATATGTATGTTTAGGTAGAAAAATACCTTAGATATGCATGTATGTAAACAAAAAACACTTCACAAAATATATATATGTATGTTTAGGTAGAAAGATACCTTAGATATGCATGTATGTAAACAAAAAATACTTCACAAAATATATATGTATGTTTAGGTAGAAAGATACCTTGGATATGCATGTATATAGCAAAAATACCTTACAAAACATATATATGTATGTTTAGGTAGCAAGATACCTTGGATATGCATGTATATAGCAAAATACCTCATGAAAAAAAAAGAGAAGAAAAAAAAACAAACAAGAAAAAGAAATAAACAAATAAAAAAAAAGAGAAGAAAAAAAAGAGAGAAAAAAGAAAAATAAGTTGTCTAGCTGAAAAACCAACATGCTTTTGAAAAGAGATGACTTCCAACTTTTCTTTGAAGAAAAATTCGCTGATCATAGCTAGTTTTTGGAAAAAAAATGTGTGTACACCTGAAGGGTGAATGCTGTGAAATTTTCCCGGACGCCCGAAATGGACTTGGATGAATGCACAAATGGATAAAAGAACATATTTTGGAAACATTGGGTTGACTAAAATAGAGGAAATGAATCCTGAGCCCTAGCATCACATGACCATAAAAATTTGACACTTGAGTGTCCGCATAGGTGCATGCATGACCAGTTTTGCATAAAGTTTCCAAATCATCATTTTTGCATTTGTGTCATGGAAATAATGTGGGGCACCCCTTCTATCCTTGAGCCAAACCAAACCCCGACATGTATCATGTCTAGCCATTCTACAAACCTTGAGCCAAAATCATGACTCACTATAATCCTTACCCTGGGAGAAAGCAAAAAGGAAAGAAGGAAAATTTCCAATCAAAGAGAAAGCAAAAAGAAAAGAAAGGAAATTCCCAATCAAAGAGTGGGAGAAAGCAAAAAGAAAAGAAAGGAAATTCCCAATCAAAGAGTGGGAGAAAGCAAAAAGAAAAGAAAGGAAATTCCCAATCAAAGAGTGGGAGAAAGCAAAAAGAAAAGAAAGAAAATTCCCAACCAAAGAATGGGAGAAAGTAAAAAAAGGAAGGAAAGAAAGTTCTTGATCAAAGAAACTAGAAGAAATATGCAGAAAGGTCTTTTGACCAGACAATATCTGAACAATACAGAATTGTCACCAAATGAACAAAAGAAAGAAAAGGAAACCATGACCTAAAGTGGTCTTCTCCCTTTGATTACCAACCAAAATCCTGTGCGTCGGTGACTTGTTCGCCTCGCGCTAAACCAAAACAGAAAAGGAAAAGGCAAAAAAATAATCAAAAGCCGAAAAACTCCCCAAAAGAACCCATTCCAAAGGGAAGTCCTATTTGATCCATGATCACACATGTAATTTTTGATTTGATAGGAAATAAATTGCAAAGTCAAGTCATGACATATCTATGGTTCGGAATTAGGATGAAACACTTACCTGTGCGAGATTGATACACTTTGAGTGGATTTCTTCTATTTTTGTCGAACCCAGTGTTTCCTCTAAATGGTCATTTATAAACGAAATGCTAACATCCAAAATCTCATTTATGGTTATGGGAGATTTCATCAGCAGACTCTCCTTCCCCGGTAGACGCATTGTTTTTCACTCAAAAAAGCATATGCTGCTCTAAATCAGTTGGAATATTTGTCTCTTTGCTAAAGCATGTTTGCATTTTAGTGGAGAAAACACCGAGACTTTTTCAAGTCTCACAAGTTATCCAGAACTACGTAGGTCTGAGTTCCTCATTGGAGGATACGTAGGAGAAAGAGCCTCGCTTTTGTCGACCACACCGCCTTTTGTTGCCATGACCCAAGAGCTGGTAGCCCGCGGAGACACCTTACGGTTATCCGCACCTCGAGTGTGATTGATAAGCAGAGGCCAATATGGTCATCTGCGCCCTTTCCGGAGATGTAGGCATCTTCTGGTGGAGACTTTTTCAAGTCTCACAAGTTATCCAGAACTACGTAGGTCTGAGTTCCTCATTGGAGGATACGTAGGAGCAAGAGCCTTGCTTTTGTCGGCCGCCCCATAATCTTTGTCATACTGACCCTGAGGTCATGTGACGTGCACCCTTGTATCATCCAGAGGCGGCGAGCCCGATGATACGCGGAGATACCTTACGGTTATCCGCACCCTTTTGTCATCCAGAGGCGGCGGGCCCGATGACAAGCAGAGACCAAGATTGGTCATTCTGCACCCTTGTATCATCCAGAGGCGGCGGGCCCGATGATACGCGGAGATACCTTACGGTTATCCGCACCCTTTTGTCATCCAGAGGCGGCGGGCCCGATGACAAGCAGAGACCAAATTTGGTCATTCTGCACCCTTGTATCATCCAGAGGCGGCGGGCCCGATGATACGCGGAGATACCTTACGGTTATCCGCACCCTTTTGTCATCCAGAGGCGGCGGGCCCGATGACAAGCAGAGACCAAGTTTGGTCATTCTGCACCCTTGTATCATCCAGAGGCGGCGGGCCCGATGATACGCGGAGATACCTTACGGTTATCCGCACCCTTTTGTCATCCAGAGGCTGCGAGCCCGATGACAAGCAGAGACCAAATTTGGTCATTCTGCACCCTTTTATCATCCAGAGGCGGCGGGCCCGATGATACGCGGAGATACCTTACGGTTATCCACACCCTTTTGTCATCCAGAGGCGGCGGGCCCGATGACAAGCAGAGACCAAGTTTGGTCATTCTGCACCCTTGTATCATCCAGAGGCGGCGGGCCCGATGATACGCGGAGATACCTTACGGTTATCCGCACCCTTTTGTCATCCAGAGGCGGCGGGCCCGATGACAAGCAGAGACCAAATTTGGTCATTCTGCACCCTTGTATCATCCAGAGGCGGCGGGCCCGATGATACGCGGAGATACCTTACGGTTATCCGCACCCTTTTGTCATCCAGAGGCGGCGGGCCCGATGATACGCGGAGATACCTTACGGTTATCCGCACCCTTTTGTCATCCAGAGGCGGCGGGCCCGATGACAAGCAGAGACCAAGTTTGGTCATTCTGCACCCTTGTATCATCCAGAGGCGGCGGGCCCGATGATACGCGGAGATACCTTACGGTTATCCGCACCCTTTTGTCATCCAGAGGCTGCGGGCCCGATGACAAGCAGAGACCAAATTTGGTCATTCTGCACCCTTTTATCATCCAGAGGTGGCGGGCCCGATGATACGCGGAGATACCTTACGGTTATCCACACCCTTTTGTCATCCAGAGGCGGCGGGCCCGATGACAAGCAGAGACCAAGTTTGGTCATTCTGCACCCTTGTATCATCCAGAGGCGGCGGGCCCGATGATACGCGGAGATACCTTACGGTTATCCGCACCCTTTTGTCATCCAGAGGTGGCAGGCCCGATGACAAGCAGAGACCAAATTTGGTCATTCTGCACCCTTGTATCATCCAGAGGCGGCGGGCCCGATGATACGCGGAAATACCCGAGTGGTTATCCGTATAAACATTCTTTTGCTATCTGTAAGACAGAACGCTTGATAGCATGCAGAGGCTGACATAGTCTTCTGCACCTTTTGTTCCTCCGGGAACAACAAGTCATTTACATGCGGAAATTTCATGGTCACCCGCGACTCTCGTCAACCGAGAGGAGCGAAATTAGTGTCATACACTAATTTTCGTCCGGGTACCTTTGCTTGATGACATGCGACCTTTCTTTGGTCCTTGTGAGGTGCTTGGCACCCATCGTTAGGCAATTTGTGAAAATCCGGGAACGACAAGTCATGGTCACCCGCGACTCTCGTCAACCGAGAGGAGCGAAATTAGTGTCATACACTAATTTTCGTCCGGGTACCTTTGCTTGATGACATGCGACCTTTCTTTGGTCCTTGTGAGGTGCTTGGCACCCATCATTAGGCAATTTGTGAAAATCCGGGAACAACAAGTCATTTGCATGTGGAGATTTTATGGTCACCCGCGACTCTCGTCAAATCGAGAGGAACGAAATTAGTGTCTTATCTTTACTTTCCTTTTATCTCCAATAAAAGACAAGTAAAGAGGGGCAACTGTCATACCCTAATTTCGTCCGGGGACCTTTGCTTGATGACATGCGACCTTTCTTTGGTCCTTGTGAGGTGCTTGGCATCCATCATTGGGCAATTTGTGAAATTCCAGGACATGCCGAAAAACCAAAAAAAATATATTGATGCACAATCCGTAAGTTTCAGTGACACACCGGAAATCAAATGGAAGCATCGTTGCATAATTAAGTGAGGTTCCGTAACATTCCGTAAGTCAAAAGGGGGATGATTATGTAATCCGCAAGGTTCCGTAACATTATGGAAAGAAAACAAGTATCGTTACGAGATTCGTAAGTTTCCGTAACTTTACGAAAAAAGAATCACCAAAAAAGGTAAGGGGGTGAACTTATCAAGATAGGGGTGTAAATAGCAATTCAAATCTAGGCCCTTCTAGAACATTTTGGAAGTTGGGTTGCTTAAGGAGGAAGCAACTGGGCGGCAAGCTCCTCCACGTTTTTGAAAAATGGTTTTCGGGGCTTCCGCGGCTTCCGTAATACTTCCGTAAAATTTCCGAAAACCTTGGGTAAGCATATTCCACTTAACATTGGTGAAAGGGAAGAGAAAAAAGATGAAAATCAAATTCGAAAACAGTTCCGTAAGGCTTTCGTAACTTTTCCGTAAAATACGAAAAGGGAGGTGAACTTAGTAATTCGGGTGCGCTTAGAAATCTTCTTCATTAAGTCTTTGGGCGGCAAGCACCTCCCTTTTTTCTATAAATAGGGGAGGGGGGAGCTGTTTCAAAATGTTCAGCCCCTTTGGCACTTCTCTCTCTTTCGAATTTGCTTGGAAAAATCGTTTCCGTGAAGAAAATCTAAGCCGAGGTGCTTCCGAAACGCTTCCGTAAGCGATTCTGTGGAAATTCTTCATCGTTCTTCACCGTTCTTCATCCGTTCTTCGTTCGTTCTTCGTTCTTCAACGGGTAAGTTTTCGAATTCAAAACTTTCAATTCATTTCTTGTTTTGTGTACTTTCACTTTAATTTCGTTTACTTTCAATTTTCTTTTCTTCCGTTTTTAACGTGCTTTAACCATTTATTTAAGCCGTTTTCTCGTCTAATAAATGATAAAATGAATTTCAACCGATCACTTGTGTTGTAATCTCGTTTAATCACTGTTAAAACGAAATCTAACCGATCGTTCACGCTATAACCTCGGTTAAACCAAAAAAGTAAAATAATAATAAAATAATCAAAATATCTTGAAAAATAATAATAAAATAATCAAAATATCTTTGAATAAAATAAATTAAAAAAATCAATCGGACGTTTTTCTTTGGAAGTTTCCTTGAATGAATTGATTAATAACCAAAGTGAAACTAAGACTAAAATAGACTCACAAATCAAGTTTTGTCCGAAAAATCACTAAAAACCGTTTTAAGGCCCAACGCCTTAAACGGTCCTCTTTGCTTTTATCGGTTAACATGGACCGTTCAAAAGCATAAAATCAACATGTGACTTTACCGCTTTTGCAAGAACTACGTAGGTCTGATTTCCTCATCGCAATTGAGGATACGTAGGAGCAAAAGCCCCGCTTTTGTCGACCACCCCGAGAGATCGTTAATGGTCCAACACCTTAACGTTTCTCTCCTTTCAAAATCAAAAGATCATTTAATGGTCCAACACCTCAAATGACCTTTTTGTTCAATCAAAATATATCTTGCAAAAAGATAAAAAACAACTTAGCCAAACACTTTGTTCCGAAAGAACTACGTAGGTCTGATTTTCTCATCCCAAATTGAGGAATACGTAGGAGCAAAGGGAAACACCCTTGTCGACCACAAAAAAGAAAAAATATAAAAAGGGTATAAAGGATATAAGGACATAAAAGGGAACGTAAAAATCAAAGTCATGTTTGCACATTCGATTAAAGGCTGCCGTCCCTTGGGACGGACGTGTGGGGTGCTAATACCTTCCCCGTGCGTAAATACAACTCCCGAACCTTTCACTTAAAAGTTCGTAGATCGCATCTTTTCCGGTTTTTCCGACGTTTTCCTCAAATAAACGTTGGTGGCGACTCCGCGCGTATTCCTTTCGTGGAACACGCATCCCGCGAGTCACGCGTCGCCCTCCCGCCGAAGGGTAGGTTGCGACACCTATGCTCTGAATAATGGAATAATAGAATAGCCTTTCTCATAATAGCCCTTACACGAATCCCAAGGCTGCTATTTATAAGGGTCATTCAAAGTCATTGGGCCCTATTACATTATTTTTGGCCTAAAATGAAATAAAAATATTAAATGTAAACTGAACTCCATAAAGTGAAATTAGACGAAATCTAATAAAATTGTCTTGTCTCTTCAAGTCCAATCTGGTTCGGCCCAATTGCTTATAATTATCCTGAAATAGAATTAAAAACACCAAATTAGTCAAGTGGGCCCAATTGATAAAATTGAATAATAAATTTGACAATTAGAGTTAATCAGTAATTAAATTGGTGACAAAAAGGCTTAAGAAATAGGAGAAAATAATGACACATCACTTAGCCCTAGTGTTGTCTCATTGAAGGCTCTGTGGCTTAGCGCACACAGCTGTCGCTAAGCCATGTTCATATCAGCTGATGAACATTCATCTAAAAAGATGAACTCACTTAGCATACGCAGCTGTCGCTTAGCGAGTTCATCTGGAAATTCATAAATTTAAGCATTTTTTATGAACTTGCTTAGCGCATCAGATGCGCTTAGCGAGTTTATCGCGTTTTCCAGAAAAAAAAAACGCAGAAGAAGTTTTTCAACTTCTTCTTAAGGCCTATAATAGGCCTTCAAAGCCCTATAATTAAACATGCAAGCTGATTTAAACTGCCTACATTGCAAAAATCTTAACAAAGTTACAATTTTTACCTATTCTACTAACATTCCAACCCTAGAAATTCAAATTGCTAACCCAAGATTTTCTATCCTAAACTATCAACAAGAAAACAAAAAGCTAAAGTCAGATAACTTACTTGATGTGAAGAGATTATGCGAATATAGTCCAAAGATGCATATTTTGAGCTCAAAAACATGAAAGCAGGAAATGTGATATAAAGAGAGAGAACACAAAATTTTGGAGAATAGATGCAGTGTAACTGCTGTGAGTAGTTACACTGAACTTAAGCAAATTTCGATGCACTCGTTGTGCAAGGTGTGCTCGCTGAGTGAGAGAGAGATGTTTGGTTTCTCTCGATGATCTCGCTTAGCGGCCCAATAGGCTCAACCTAACTTGAAATTCAAAAATATTTTTGTTTTTTAGAGTTGGGCTTAGCGCAAAACAACACGTTCTGCGAGTTGTGCAGATAAGAAATCCTGCAACTCTTGCTAAGCCAGACTCAAGGCCGGCTTAGAGAATATAATACATCCTAGATATAGAAGGGGCACGCGCTTAGCGAGTGGTTGATGGCTTAGCGCTATTCAGTCCACAAGGAATTGGGCTTAGTGTAAATCATGCAGGTTTTGATGATGTCAAAAAGAATTTGCTTGATAATGAGCGTCATCATCAAAAAGGGGAACAATGTGGATCATGCATTGTTTTGATGATGTCGAAAAGAAATCACTTGATTGTCATCATTAAAAAGGGGGAGAATGTGAATGTATGAATACATGAATTTTGATGATGCCAAAGAAGAATCAAACAAGGCCGCTTCAAAGGATAAGCATTTGCATCAAGATTAATTCAAGATTGCTTCAACAAATAAAACCTTGTTTCATCACTAAAGATCAAGCCTTGCCTAAAAAAAATGTTTCAAAGTCATACAAGGCTCTGGTAATCGATTACCAGAAGGGAAGAATGAAAAAGAGATGTTGAAAAGGGTTTTGAATTTGAATTTTGAACATGTAATCGATTACCATATGTCTGTAATCAATTACCAACAATGAAACTCCTGAAATTCAAATTCAAAAGTCATGACCCTTCAAATTATAACTGTGTAATCGATTGCACAATTGTAATCGATTACCAGTGGAGAGTTTTCAGAAAATCTGCCAACAGTCACATCTTTTGATTGGATTTGTGGATGGCCATCAAAGGCCTATAAATAGGTGACTTGGGCATGAAATTTAATGAGAGTTTTGCTTGCTCAAAATGTCTTATCCTCTCAAAAGGAAATGAGAGAGATTTTCTGAGAGAACTTCATTGCCAAATGCTCTCTCAAAAGAAACTCTTGGGCAAACACTTGCAAATCCATTAAGAGTTCATCCATGGATTTCAATTGTAATATCCTTCTCTTTAAGAGAGAATTCCTCTTCTTTCTTCTTATACAAAGAGATTGTTTAAGGGACCGAGGGTCTCTTAAGTTGTAAGGAATTCAGAACACAAGGGATGGGTTGTCCCTATGTGGTTCAGACATTGTAAAAGGGTTTTACAAAGAGAAAGGAAAATCTCAAGTGGGTTGCTTGAGGACTGGATGTTAGCAACGAACTTTGTCGAACCAATATAAAACTGTGTTTGCATTCTCTCTTCCCTTATCTCATTTATTTTGTTGCAATCAATTTTGTCTTGCATGTTTAAAGAACATTATTAAATTGATTGTTGCTTCTTCTGCATTCCGAGCCTATCTCATTTTGAAGGGGGTTAAAAGTTTGTTAGTGGGAAATTAATTCACCCCTTCTTAAGATAACTGAGGCCGCACATTTCCGACAAGTGGTATCAGAGCAGGATTCTTGTCTAAAGTTTAAAAACTTCAAGAATAGATATGGCCTCATCCAACTTTCCATTTCCCGAGGGAAAATCTATTAATAGGCCTCTTATGTTCAATGGAGAGGGTTACCATTATTGGAAAACCCGAATGCATATCTTTAAAGAAGCCATATATTTAAAGATATGGGAAGCCATTGAATTTGATTCCTTTATTTCTACAATGGTAGAGAGAAATGAAACTACATAAAAAAAACTAGAGAAGAAAGAAGATGATGATGAAAGAAGAAAGAAGAAGATTCCTCCTTAGCCCCAAAATGGAGAATGCGATCAATCTGAGCACATGAGATTCAATTGTCCTGTTTTCAAAAGAAGAATGAAAGATCTGACAAGAGGAATTTCGAAGAGAAGGAAGAAAAGAAAGGATACATCACTTGGGAAGATAATGTCATAAATTCTTCAAGTGATTCAGAGAATAATATCATAAGTCTAGGTATCATGATAAAAGACTATGAAAATAAAGAAGAGCAAAGTCGATACATTGATAGAAATTTCTCCAAACACATGGCATGCATCAAAGTTTATTCATATTTCTCCCCAAGATAAGTGGATATGTAATTTATGAAGACAACAAACAAAGACCATATTTCTCCCCAAGAAAAGTGAATCTCAAGAAAAGTGAATATGTGATTTATGGAGACAACAAAGGCCACTTAACCAACAAGCCCAACAAGTGATATTGAATGATACCAACAGGTCACTTGTCTTTGATTGATTACTTTTTATGCTTGTTTTCTACTTGAGTTTAGATTGTCCTTGATGATTGTGATTGAATTTGATTGATTGTATTTAATGATTGATTGATTGTGTTTTTTGATTGATGTGTTTGTTTTTTGCTAGATTGATATTCAATGTTTGATAGTTTGATAGATTGATTATACTTTATATTTGATCATGTTGGGTCAAGTGGCCTCAGAATAATTAAGAAGGGGGGTTGAATTAATTATTAATGAACCTTTACTAATTAAAAATCTATCCTTCTTAATGTTACTAAATTCAATTAGGCTTTTACTACAAAGTTAAGAAAGTAAAGAACAGAAATAGAAACTTAACCAAAAGTAAAAGCGATAATTAAAGTGCACAGTGGAAATTAAAGAGTGTAGGAAAGAAGAAGAAAAACAAAAGAGTTTTATGTTAGACAAGTGGCCTCAGATATTTTAAGAAGGGGGGGGGGGGGGTTGAATTAAGATATTACAAACTATTTCCCCAATTAAAATTCTATCAAGTTATAAATTCCCTTAATAATAAACTTCTTAAATATTGATTCAAACAGAACAATTTGAATATGAATATAAAACAATAATAAATAAAGGAGTTTAAGGGAAGAGAAAGTGAAAACTCAGATTTATACTGGTTCGGCCACACCCTTGTGCCTACGTCCAGTCCCCAAGCAACCCGCTTGAGAGTTCCACTATCTTGTAAATTCCTTTTACACGTTCTAAGCACACAAGGACAATCCTTCCTTTGTGTTTAGAATTCTTTTACAACAAGAGACCCTCGGTCTCTTCATCCCTTTTCAGAATAAAGAAGCAGAGAAGAAGAAATCTCTCTTGAAAGAGATAGATTGAACAATTTGAGCACTCAAATAATTCCTTATCGAATCACAAGTGTTTTGGCCAAGGAATTTGTAAGAGGATAAAACGATTTTGCTTTTTAAGAGGATAAGATCTTTTTGTTCTGAAAACTCTTAGCAAATTCGTGTCTCAAGTCACATATATATAGGCCTTTGATAGCCATTCAAGAACCAAATGAAAAGATGTGACAGTTGAGAATATTTTCTGAAAATCTCCTCTGGTAATCGATTATAATATGTGTGTAATCGATTACAAGCTTTAAAATTTGAATTAAAACGTTCAATAACTGCTGGTAATCGATTACCATATATGTGTAATTGATTACACAATGAAAATTTTGAATTCAAATTTTAATAGCTGTTGTAAATCATTTTTGGCCACTGGTAATCGATTACATCCTCTGGTAATTGATTACCAGAGAGTAAATCTCTTGAAAAGACTTTTTAACTTAAATTTCTTGGCCAAACCTTTTGCTACTTCAATTAGGAATTCCCTTCCTATTTAATATACCTTTCCTAAGACTCTAGAGACTGTCTTGATCATCCATCTTGAATATCTTTAATTTCTTTGTCTTGAATAAAGCTTTGAGAAACATGTGATCCTTTGGCATCATCAAAACATTCAGCTTGATCCTTTGTCTATAATCTCCCTCTTTTTGATGATGACAATCCCTGAAATCAAGACAAGCTATATACAAGATGATAGCACGTTCACACAACCCTTACTCCCCCTATCTTTTGGCATGTATGCCTAACTTTAAGGATTGATTTTAATGATAGATTTCTAATTGATTTTAATTGATTTCTAACCCAAGTTCTCTCCCCATTTGGCAACATCAAAAAGAACTAATCAAAACAATCAATATCTAAACAGAGCCAAACATTAAACCAAAATAAGTCCATACATTGTCATAACCAACCAAACAAAGTCGAGAAATATAATAGAAGTACAAGATTATGATAACTAGAGCAACAAAAAGCCAAATACACGGCGATAAAACAAAGTACTAATAATACTTAATCATAATAAAAAAATAAGCTAAGATGATGATGGAGGCGGTGGTGGTGGATCAAAGCAAGTACGGATGAAGGAGACATCTTCAACCTTGGTGATCCTTGAATCCATGGCATCGAACCGCATGTCGACTTGCAAGTCCATGGCATCAAACTTGTCACCAACAAAAGTCTGAAGACCATCGAACTTGTCCAAAATCCTTCGAAGAAGAGAGGAATTATCTTCAACTGGTAGGTTGCCTTCATCATCAGCGAGTTGAGTACCCTTTTTGACCCAAGAGCCATCATGCTCTTTGCGGTAACCAAAGGAGGCAATCACAACAGCACCAATTAAAAAAGATCTCTTGATTGGAACATAAGGTTCAGAATCAAGAGGAATTTGAAAATGGCGAAGAAAGAGAGTGACAAGGTGTGGATATGGCAATGGAGCATTTAATCGCAATGCCTTATGCATGCGATATCTGACTAAGTGTGCCCAGTCAAGCTGACGCCCGGTATGAAAGGCTCACATGATAACAAGATCTTCCTCAGAAACCTGGGCAACGTTGGAAGATCGTGGAAGCAAAATACGCACAATGAGATAATGAAGGATGCGACTTTCAAAAGCCAATGAACCAGCAAGAAGGCGTCCAGTCATATCCGCATGGTTGGTGCAAACCAACTGGCGGGCATCATATGCTGAGAAATCAAATTTCCAATCGTCATTCAGTGTACCTTTAAATGGTACACCGTCACTGGACAATTGGGTTAAGTTATGGAAAAGGGATTGGTCAATGACCATTTTTATCCCAAAAACCTCAGAAATCAAAGTGCTTTCCTGAATTTCAAGGTTACAATAAAAAGCTTTAACCAATTCAGGATAAACAGGCAATTGTAATGATATGAAGGGTATGAGACCTAAGTTCTGAAATGCTTGAATGCAATCAAAACTTTCAGTAGAAAAGAAATCCATATCTATGAACTTAGGGTCGATAATGGAACGAGATGAGAAAAGGTTTGAGTACCGTATCTGCTGTTCTTCGGAAGAAAACAGTGTGGAAGAGGATAAGGAGGGTGGAATTGGTGCTGTGGATGCGCTGGTGGTTCCGGAACGATGAGCTCTTGAAGCCGAAGCGGAGGTGGATGAACCCTTACGTTTCTTTGATGATTCTGCCATATGATGGAGTTTTTGCAGATTGCAATCGGTGAAATCAAAAGAAAAATGAAAAAGAAGAAGATTGCAAGTTACGAGAGTCGATTTGATGAAGAAATGAGTAAGGTAGGAAGGTTTGGGAATGGAGGGACATCGCAAGGAGGAAGAGGCTGCGCAGGGGTTTCTAAAAAATGTGATATTTATAGACCAGGACGCATTGTAATCGATTACAAGTAATGGTAATCGATTACAGGTGGAGGCAGCCTACTGGTAATCGAATACATGAAGACTGTAATCGATTACAGGCCATCTGTTCTAGTGTAATCGATTACAGTATTCATGTAATCGATTACCAGAACAACACAATAGCCTTTCCCTAAAAGAAAACTTATTTCTAAGTCTAAAAACTTATACTATCTTAAGAGTTAATTATACCAACAAGAAAAGTAAAATAAATTAAACAGAAACAAGCGTCATACTTAATCAAAACACAATCAATCAATCATAAACTTTACCTATCCAAATCACTAAAGTCTAAAAGACCTAATTCTCTTCTTATTGAAAAGAATATATCCTTTGGGAGAGTTTTTGTAAAGATATCAGCAAGCTGATTCTTTGTATCAACAAACTCTAGCAAACAATCTCCCTTTAGAACATGGTCTCTTAGAAAATGGTGCCTAATTTCTATATGTTTCGTTCTAGAATGTTGTACAGGGTTTTTGGATAGATTTATGGCACTAGTATTATCGCACCTAATAGGTATGCGATCAAGAAGGATACCATAGTCAGATAATTGTTGCTTCATCCATAAAATTTGTGCACAACAACTGCCGGCAGAGATATATTCCGCTTCAGCAGTGGATAAAGCAACACTATTTTGTTTCTTACTATGCCATGAGACAAGAGCAGATCCAATGAATTGACAAGTTCCACTTGTGCTTTATCTATCAGTTTTAGATCCGGCAAAGTCAGAATCAGAATATCCTATTAAGTTACATGTTGAGTTCTTAGGATACCATAATCCTAAATTGATTGTACCTAATAGATATCTCATGATTCTCTTTACTGCACTCAAATGTGATTGTTTGGGGTTGGATTGAAACCTAGCACACATGCATACACTAAACATAATATCAGGTCTACTAGCAGATAAATAGAGAAGAGATCCAATCATACCTCGATACTGTTTCATGTCTATAGACTGACCAGATTCATCTTTATCTAAGTAACAGCTAGTGCTCATCAGTGTAGCCATGTGTTTTTGCACTTTCCATCCCAAATCTTTTGATCAATTCCTTGCAATACTTGGCTTGGTTGATGAATATACCTCCTTGAGTTTGCTTGATTTGTAATCCCAGGAAGTAATTTAGTTCTCCCATCATTGACATTTCAAATTCACTTTGCATATCAAGGGAAAACTCCTTGCACAATGAATCATTAGTGGATCCAAAAATTATATCATCAACATATATTTGAACCAACAAAATATCATTATGCTTTCTCTTTATGAACAATGTGGTATCCACTTTTCCTCTAGAAAATTCTTTTTCTAGGAGAAAATTGCTTAAACATTCATACCACGCCCTAGGGGCTTGTTTCAAACCATAAAAAGCCTTTTGCAATTTATAAACATGATTTGGTTTATCCGGGATTTCAAAACCTGGGGGTTGTTCAACATATACTTCTTCTTGAATTAAGCCATTTAGAAAAGCACTTTTAACATCCATTTGATAGAGCTTAAAATCCATTATGGATGCATATGCTAAGAGCATTCTAATGGCTTCTAATCTTGCAACTGGAGCATATGTTTCTTCATAGTCTATTCCCTCTTCTTGATTATACCCTTTTGCTACTAACCTAGCCTTATTTCTAATAATTATGCCATGTTCATCTAATTTATTTCTAAAAAACCCATTTTGTTCCTATGACAGGATAATTTTCAGGTTTTTCTACTAGTTTCCACACATTGTTTCTTTTAAACTGATTCAGTTCTTCTTGCATGGAAATGATCCAGTTATCATCTACTACGACTTCTTTTATATTTTTAGGTTCAATCATAGATACAAAAGCCATATTATTGCATAAATCTTTAAGAGAGTGTCTAGTTGTTACCCCTTTTGAGATATCACCAATAATGTTTTCAAGGGGATGATCTTTTGAAGCTTTCCATTCTTTTGGAAGTTCATCATTGGATTTGACTTCTTTGGGAGGATCTTCATTGTTTCCTTTACCATTTCCTTTAGAATCTTGTCCATGAATATGCATTTGTTCTAAAGAATCTGCAATATCATCTAGCATATTCTTTCTGGACAAGATAGCATTAGATTCATCAAAGGTAACATGAATGGATTCCTCAATATTCATAGTTCTTTTATTATATATCCTATATGCTTTGCTTTGTAATGAATATCCAAGAAAGATGCCTTCATCAGATTTTGCATCAAATTTTCCTAGATTATCTTTACCATTATTAAGCACAAAGAATTTGCAACCAAAAACATGTAGATGTGAAATGTTGGGTTTTCTACCATTATATAACTCATATGGGGTTTTCTTTAAAATGGGTCTTATTAAGGCTCTATTCATGATGTAACATGCAGTATTGACTGCTTCAGCCCAAAAATATTTTGGTAGAAAAGTATCATTTAATAAAGTTCTAGCAATTTCTTCCAATGACCTATTTTTCCTCTCAACAACTCCATTTTGTTGAGGGGTTCTAGGTGCAGAAAAATTGTGTTCAATACCATGTTCTTCACAAAATGATTCAAAATCTTTGTTTTCAAACTCACCCCCATGATCACTTCTAATGGATGCAATCTTAAGATTTTTCTTGTTTTGTATAACTTTAGCAAGTTTTCTAAATGCTTGGAATGCATCACTTTTATGAGTAATAAATAATGTCCAAGTATATCTAGAGAAATCATCAACTATAACAAGGGCATAGTAATTTCCTCCAAAACTCATGGTTCTAGATGGACCAAATAAATCCATGTGCAATAATTGTAAGGGTTGAGTAGTTGAAACAATATTTTTAGGTTTGAATGAGACTCTAGTTTGTTTGCCCTTTTGACATGCATCACATAGTTTATCTTTTTCAAATTTCAATTTAGGCAAACCAACTACTAAATCCTTTGAAATTAATTTATTTAAGTGATCCATGTTTATGTGAGCAACTCTTTTATGCCATAACCATGGATCATCATCTTTGCTAAGAAAACAATGATTGTTTTCTAGTTTTAGGCTTAAGTCTATCATGTAAACATTGTTGACTCTATGTCTTACATGCTTTATATTAATGTCATGCTTATGTTCTATAAGACATTTTTGAGAATCAAATGATACTAGATAGCCTTTGTCACATAACTGACTAACACTAAGCAGGTTGTGCTTAAGACCTTCAACAAGTAGAACATTTTCAATGGAGTTTGAAGAATTTGTACCTATTTTACCAACTCCAAGGATTCTACCTTTATTGTTGTCACCATATGTTACATGCCCGCTTTTCTTTGGAGAGATATGTGTAAACTTTGGTGCATCTGCAGTCATATGTTTTGAGCATCCGCTATCTATGTACCACTTCTTCCTCAAAGACACCTACATAATCAAGTTTTTGACTTAGGTACCCAAACTATATTGGGTCCTTGTGTGTTAGTATAAAATGAGGATCCTTTTGGGACCCATATCATTTTAATGTTGCTGTAATTTTTCTTAAAGTAGCAAGTAGATATGCCATGCCCTTTTCTTCCACAGTAAAAACAAGTGATAGAACTAGAATTATATTTTTGTGTGGAAGTAGAGAAGTTTTTATGAAACTTTTGTTGTTTTTCAGATTTATACCCTTGTCCAGCCTTATTGGAAACATATCTTTGTTTTCCTAATATGACATCTAAATTATTTTTACTATAAGAAAATTTTGCAAGTGAGTTTTTCAACTCTTTAATTTCTTTTTCATATTTTTCACAACAACTACAAGAATCTGATATTTTCTTGTCAAAAATAGTAGAGATATGAACTTTTTCATTTGTTTTAGAAATTGAGACTTCATTTCTAAGATAATCTAATTCTTTGTTTTATTTTGAAATATCATTTTCTAAATTTGAAATTGTTTTCTTAGAAGATGAAACTAACTTTGCAAGTTTAATTGACTCTTTATGCAGATTAGCAAATGCATCTTGTAATTCATCAAAAGAAATAGATAAGTTATTTGAAGATGTTACCTCTTTATCACTTTCATAACTTTTAGCCATAAGGCAGAGATTTATCTCTTCATTTTCTGAATCTTCAGAAGATTCCATATCGTTTTCATCCCATGTGATGTATGCTTTCTTCAATTTCTTTTCACTAAGATTTTTCTTTTCAGACTTCTCCATCTTTTTCTTGAAGATGGGACAATCAACCCTCAGATGTCCAGGTTGATTGCACTCAAAGCATTTTAGAGTAGAGGATGAAGTTTCTGTCCTTCTCTTAGATTTAAAATTGGGTCGCCTTTGATTTCCTCTTACTTTAAGAAACTTGTTGAATCTTTTTACAAAAAGGCTTAGATCATCATCATCATCTAGATCATTTTCCTTATCACTTTCTTCTTGGATTGAAGATGATGCTTTAAGAGCAATTCCTTTCTTTTTCTTGTCATTTTCTTCATGTTGGCGTAATCTCAATAATTCCATCTCGTGTTCCTGTAACTTTCCAAATAGAGTGGCAAGAGACATGTTAGATAAATCTCTTGATTCAGTAATGGCCGTTACTTTAGGTTTCCATTCTCTACTTAAACATCTTAACACTTTGTTTATGAGATCCTCATTATGAATTCCCTTAATAATAAACTTCTTAAATATTGATTCAAATAGAACAATTTGAATATGAATATAAAACAATAATAAATAAAGGAGTTTAAGGGAAGAGAAAGTTCAAACTCAGATTTATACTGGTTCGGCCACACCCTTGTGCCTACGTCCAGTCCCCAAGCAACCCGCTTGAGAGTTCCACTATCTTGTAAATTCCTTTTACAGGTCCTAAACACACAAGGACAATCCTTCCTTTGTGTTTAGAATTCTTTTACAACAAGAGACCCTCGGTCTCTTAATCCTTTTTCAGAATAAAGAAGAAGAGAAGAAGAAATCTCTCTTGAAAGAGATAGATTGAACAATTTGAGCACTCAAATAATTCCTTATCGAATCACAAGTGTTTTGGCCAAGGAATTTGTAAGAGGATAAAACGATTTTGCTTTTTAAGAGGATAAGATCTTTTTGTTCTGAAAACTCTTAGCAAATTCGTGTCTCAAGTCACATATATATAGGCCTTTGATAGCCATTCAAGAACCAAATGAAAAGATATGACAGTTGAGAATATTTTCTGAAAATCTCCTCTGGTAATTGATTACAGTATGTGTGTAATCGATTACAAGCTTTAAAATTTGAATTAAAACGTTCAATAACTTCTGGTAATCGATTACCATATATGTGTAATCGATTACATAGTGCAAATTTTGAATTCAAATTTTAATGGCTGTTGTATATCATTTTTGGCCACTGGTAATCGATTACCAGAGAGTAAATCTCTTGAAAAGACTTTTTAACTTAAATTTCTTGGCAAAACCTTTTGCTACTTCAATTAGGAATTCCTTTTTTCCTATTTAATATACCTTTCCTAAGACTCTAGAGACTGTCTTGATCATCCATCTCGAATATCTTTAATTTCTTTGTCTTGAATAAAGCTTTGAGAAACATGTGATCCTTTGGCATCATCAAAACATTCAGCTTGATCCTTTGTCTACATTTTATACTGGTTCGGCAACAACTCGTGCCTACATCCAGTCCCCAAGCGACCTACGGTACTTGAGATTTCTTTTCAATCTTGTAAAATCCTTTACAAGCAAAGATCCACAAGGGATGTACCCTCCCTTGTTCTCTTTGAACAACCAAGTGGATGTACTCTCCACTTGAACTGATCCACAAGAGATGTACCCTCTCTTATTCTCAGTTACAACAACCCAAGTAGATGTACCCTCTACTTGTACCACAAAGGATGTACCCTCCAATGTGTTAAGACAAAGTTCTCAGGCGGTTAGTCCTTTGAAACTTTGTGAAGGGGAAACAAAAGATATCTCTGGCGGTTAGTCCTTTGAAATCTTTTGTTTAAGGGAAAGGGAAGAATCAAAAGAATTCTCAGACTGTGTCATTTTGAATTCTTTGAAAAGGGAGAAGGGAGACACAAAAGAATTCAGGCGGTTAGTCCTTGGCGAATTCTTTTTTGCAAAGGGAGAAGAGAATGAAAAAGATGAATAGCACACTTTTGTTTTCTATGAAAGAACAAGGTTTTGGAAACCAGAAAACTTTTGAAAGCTTTTGGCAAAGGAAGAAGAAGAAGAAGAAGAAGATATTCAAAAGTAAATTGGAAAAGTTAATTGAAATGCAAGTCAAGGTCTTGGTTTTATAGACTCTTCATGTCTGGTCAAGAAAACCATTGGAAGAGTTATAACCTTGAGAAAAACTTGAAAACCATTGGAAGAGTTACATCTATTGACTTTTCATTCAAAACTTGTCACTGGTAATCGATTACCAAAACCATGTAATCAATTACACAAAGCTTTTTTATGAAAGGATATGACTCTTCACAATTGATTTTGAATTTCAACGTTCAGATACACTGGTAATCGATTACCAATATCTTGTAATCGATTACACCATTTTGAAATCAATTGGAACATTGCAAGTCCAGTTAAAAGATTTTGAAATCAAACTTTGCTAGTGGTAATCGATTACAGGAAACTGGTAATTGATTACTAGAGAGTAAAAACTCTGGTAACTTAGAAAATTTTGAGAAAAACGTTTTTGAAAAATAAAACTGTGTTATGTTTGTTTTTTGAAAAATCTTTTCAATACTTATCTTGTGAAGTCTTCTTGATTTCTTCTCTTGAATCTTGAATTCATCTTCTCTTGAATCTTGAAATCAAACTTCTCTTGATTCTTGAATCTTCTTGATTTCTTCTCATGAAACTTGAAATTAATCTTGATCTTGAACTTGTTGACTGAATCTTGAAGTCATTCTTTGGGCTTTTTGTCATCATCTTTGTCATCATTAAAACTACTTGAATCGACTTGATTCATCATCATGAAGCTTGCTTCTACAATCTCCCCTTTTTTGATGATGACAACCCTGAAATCAAGAAACACATACACATTCTTTTTCTTAGTCGATCACTCACTTAATTCTCCATATTCTCCCCCTTTATTTTTGAGTTTAAGCTTCACTTGAAATTAAGTTATTTAGTTATGTGAATTCTTGATTTAATTCCCTATTTTCTCTCCCCCTTTGGCATCAACAAAAAGCCAAAGTGCGTAACCAATATAAAACATACATAAATGACTAATCATACACAAGACATTCATTAAAAAATCTAAACCAATCATGAAGCAAAAACATGAATAACCCAAATTAATATATAAACCACATAGTCATATAACATAATTCACAAAAATTCAGTCATACTAGGGAAATATTAAAAGAAATAATAAATGTTCAAATGTCATAACAATATAGCCAAATACACGGCTAGAAATCAAAGTACTAATAATACTAAATATTTATAAAGTCTAAGATGATGGTGGTAGCGGTGGTGGTAGATCAAAGCATGTGCAGATGTAAGAGACATCTCCTTCAATCTTGGTGATCCTTGAATCCATCTCATCAAATCGCATGTCCACTTGTAACTCCAGAGCATCAAACCTTTCACCAACAAAGGTTTGAAGACCATCGAACCTGTCCTAAATTCTTTGAAGAAGAGAGAAATCTTCTCCAACTGGTAAGTGTCCTTCTTCATCAATGAGTTGAGCACCCTTTTTTACCCAAGAGCCATCATGCTCTTTACGGTAACCAAAAGATGCAATCATAGCGGCACCGATTAAGAAGGATCTCTTGATTGGAACATAGGGTTCAAAATCAAGAGGGATGTTAAAGTGTTGAAGGAAAAGAGTAACTAGGTGTGGATATGGCAATGGAGCATTTAATCGCAATGCCTTATGCATGCGATATCGGACTAAGTGTGCCCAATCAATTTGTCGGCCTGTATGAAAAACCCACATGACAATAAGATCTTCCTCAGAAACCTGTGCAAGGTTTGAAGATCTTGGAAGCAAAATACGCACAATGAGATAATGAAGGATGCGACTTTCAAAAGCCAATGAACCGGAAATAAGCCTTCCGGTTATATCCGCTTGGTTGGTGCAAACCAACCGGCGGGCATCATGCACAGAGAAATCAAATTTCCAATCATCATTCAGTGTACCTTCAAATGGTACACCTTCACTAAACAATTGGGTCAAGTCATAGAATAGGGATTGGTCAATGACCATTTTTATCCCACAAACTTCAGAAATCAAAGTGCCTTCTTGAATTTCAAGGTTGGAATAGAAGGCTTTAACTAATTCAGAATAAACATGCAATTTTAAAGACATGAAAGGAATGAGATTGGAGTTCTCAAATGCCTGAATGCATTCAAAACTCTCATTGGAAAAGAAATCCATGTCTATGAATTTTGGATCAATAATGGAACGAGAAGAGAAAAGATTTGTGTACTGTATCCGTTGTTCTTCTGATGAGAACAATGAGGAAGAGGAAATGGAGGAGGGAATCTGCGTTTCTTGAGTCTCGGAATGTCGTTGGCTTCGACTCAAAGAACCATTTCGCTTCTTTGATGGTTCCTCCATTTGAGGGAGTTATTTGAAATTTAAATCGGTTCAAGTGAAAGAGAATGAAAAAAGATGAAGTTTGGTCTTTGTGGGGAGTCATTTGGACAAGAAATGAGTGAGATATGGTAGAAAGAAGAATTGGGAACGAGGGTTTCGCGAGAAAATGAGGAGTTGTAGTTTTCAGATTTTGAAATCTGAATATATAGGAGCAGGGATGCATTGTAATCGATTACAGTATTTGGTAATCGATTACACCCTTCTTAACTGCATGTAATCGATTACACTATTACTATAATCGATTACCATAGAGCATTTCAGCCAAAACTAAATGCTGAATGACTTTTAAGGGAAAATGGATTTGAATGAATATCAAAATACCTTCTTAAAGAAAATATATATAACATTAAATTTTGAAAATACTTTATGAAATAACCTTAATCAAGTAATTCACATATCACATTCAAAATCATGCATAATTATTTAAAAGAAACATATATATTCAATTATATCAAAATAATCAACACAAGTATTGAAGAATAAAGATCATAGATATTATATAAAAAAAACTTCATGCTTTGAGAAAGAGAATTAACTCAATCAAAAAACATATAAACACATACTCATAATTTCAATCAATCAAGACAAACAAATAAAAATTTTGTTAGTCATCATAATCAAATTAATTGAAAGAAAGATTTCAATCACAATAAAATTAAAAAAGAGAGTGGTTTTGATGGTACCTTTTTCATGATTAAAGTATCTAGATCTTCAAAGATAGAAGTCATACTTTTAATTTTTGCTTAATCTTCTTGAGAGATGTTCTCACCACTCTCATAGTCCTTGGTTAGAAGGTTGATTTCCTTCTTTGAACCATCGGATGAGTCATTGTCATCCCATGCAATGTATGCCTTCTTGGTCTTTCTTTCTTCATACCTTTTCTTATCACTTTTTTTAGGCCATTCCTCATTTGAGGGACAATTTTCTTTGATGTGACCAAGTTGGTTGCATTTGTAGCATCTAAGAATTTGAGAGTCTTCTTGAGATCTTCTTCCATTGTTGAAGTTTTGACGCTTTTCAATTCTTCTTTTCTTGACAAATTTTTGAAACTTCTTCACAAAGAGTGAGATGTCTTCTTCATCTTTTGATTCTTCTTCTTCATTTTCTTCTTGCATTGATGAAGAGGCTTTAAGTGCTATACTTCTTTTCTTTTTTTTCGATTTCTTCATTTTGATTAAGACGTTGGAGTTCCATTTCATGTTCCTGCAATTTTCCAAACAAAGTAGCAAGAGACATAGAGGAAAGATCTTTACTTTAAGAAATAGCAGTTACCTTGGGCTGTCATTCCCTACTTAAGCATCTTAAAACTTTATTAATTAGATTAGGGAAGAATTTTCCTAAAGAGGCAAGATGGTTGACTATATGTGTGAATCTTTTCTGCATGCTATGGATGTTTTCATTAGGGTTCATCTTAAACAATTCATATTCATGTGTCAGGGTATTGACTCTAGATCTTTTCACATTAGTGGTGCCTTCATGTGTAAGTTGGAGAGTATCCCACATCTCCTTGGCATTTGTGAAATTTGACACTCTAAAATACTCATCTAATCCTAGGGCTGAAGTAATAACGTTTTTGGCTTTAAGATCATACTAGATTCTTCTTCTATCTTCTTCTGTCCACTTGTCTCTAGATTTTTGTGTTGTGGTGATAGTACTTACATCTACTACGGTGGGTATGTAAGGTTTTATTTCTATTGCTTTCCAAATAATTAAATCTATGGCTTCAATGAAAATCTGCATACGGGTTTTCCAATAGTGGTAACCCTCACCATTGAAGATAGGTGGCCTATGGATGGAATTTCCTTCAGGAAACAAAGAATTTGAAGAGGCCATGAATCTTGAAGTGGTTAAACTTTCTACAAGATACCTGCTCTGATACCACTTGTTGGATCAAGTGGTCTCAGAATAATTAAGAAGGGGGGGTTGAATTATTTATTAATGAACCTTTACTAATTAAAAATCTATCCTTCTTAATGTTACTAAATTCAATTAGGCTTTTACTACAAAGTTAAGAAAGTAAAGAATATAAATAGAAACTTAACCAAAACTAAAAGCGATAATTAAAGTGCACAGCGGAAATTAAAGAGTATAGGGAAGAAGAAGACAAACACAAGAGTTTTATACTGGTTCGGCAACAACCCATGCCTACATCCAGTCCCCAAGCGACCTGCGGTCCTTGAGATTTCTTTTCAACCTTGTAAAATCCTTTACAAGCAAAGATCCACAAGGGATGTACCCTCCCTTGTTCTCTTTGAACAACCAAGTGGATGTACCCTCCACTTGAACTGATCCACAAGAGATGTACCCTCTCTTGTTCTCAGTTACAACAACCCAAGTAGATGTACCCTCTACTTGTACCACAAAGGATGTACCCTCCAATGTGTTAAGACAAAGTTCTCAGGCAGTTAGTCCTTTGAAACTTTGTGAAGGGGAAACAAAAGATATCTCAGGCGGTTAGTCCTTTGAAATCTTTTGTTTAAGGGAAAGGGAAGAATCAAAAGAATTCTCAGACTATGTCGTTTTGAATTCTTTGAAAAGGGAGAAGGGAGACAGAAAAGAATTCAGGTGGTTAGTCCTTCGTTTGTTTGGAAAAAGGAGAAGAGAGACACAAAAAGAATTTAGGTGATTAGTCCTTGGCAAATTCTTTTTGGCAAAGGGAGAAGAGAATGAAAAAGCTGAATAGCACACTTTTGTTTTCTGTGAAAGAGCAAGGTTTTGGAAACCAGCAAACTTTTGAAAGCTTTTGGCAAAGGAAGAAGAAGAAGAAGAAGATATTCAAAAGTAAACTGGAAAAGTTAATTGAAATGCAAGTTAAGGTCTTGCTTTTATAGACTCTTCATGTCTGGTCAAGAAAACCATTGGAAGAGTTATAACCTTGAGAAAACCTGAAAACCATTGGAAGAGTTACATCTCTTGACTTTTAATTCAAAACTTGTCACTGGTAATCGATTACTAAAACCATGTAATCGATTACACAAAGCTTTTTATGAAAGGATATGACTCTTCACAATTGATTTTGAATTTCAATGTTCAGATACACTGGTAATCGATTACCAATATCTTGTAATTGATTACAACATTTTGAAATCAATTCGAATGTTGCAGATTCAGTTAAAAGCTTTTGAAATCAAACTTTGCTACTGGTAATCGATTTCCAGATAGTAAAAACTCTGGTAACTTAGAAAATTTTGAGAAAAACTCTTCTGAAAAAAAAATTGTGCTATGTTTGTTTTTTTGGAAAATCTTTTCAATACTTCCCTTGTGAAGTCTTCTTGATTTCTTCTCTTGAATCTTGAATTCATCTTCTCTTGAATCTTGAAATCAAACTTCTCTTGATTCTTGAATCTTCCTGATTTCTTCTCATGAAACTTGAAATTAATCTTGATCTTGAACTTGTTGACTCAATCTTGAAATCATTCTTTGGGATTTTTGTCATCATCTTTGTCATCATTAAAACTACTTGAATCAACTTGGTTCATCATCATGAAGCTTGCTTCTACAGATTAATTGTGTTTGATGATTGTTTTTTATTGAGTTTTGATTGTCTTTGATAATTGTTTTTTATTGTGTTTTGTTGATTGCTTTTGATTGTATATTTGATTGATTGTGTTTGATTGATGTGTTATTGTACTTGTTTTTGCTTGATTAATATTGAATGATTGTTTAAATGCCTTTTGGCATTACTTGATTCTCATACATTGCAACGAGTGGTAACATTTTTCTCCGCTCTATTCACGATTTGATTTTGATGTTGACAAAGGGGGAGAGATAGATAAAAGATATATGAAATCTTTATGAGACAGCTTTTTATATATGAAATCTTCAAATGTCTCATATAAGCAATCATTGCAAAACAAGGGGGGAGTAAAAACTATATACAAATGGATATTTTTTGTTGTTATTGCTTGATCAAAATGTCTTATCCTCTTAAAAGGAAATGAGAGAGATTTTCCAAGAGAACTTCATTGCCAAATGCTCTCTTAAAAGAAACTCTTGGGCAAACACTTGCAAATCCATTAAGAGTTCATCCATGGACTTCAATTGTAATATCCTTCTCTTCAAGAGAGAATTCCTCTTCTTTCTTCTTATACAAAGAGATTGTTAAAGGGACCGAGGGTCTCTTAAGTTGTAAGGAATTCTAAACACAAGGGATGGGTTGTCCCTGTGTGGTTCAGACTTTGTAAAAGGGTTTTACAAAGAGAAAGAAAAATCTCAAGTGGGTTGCTTGAGGACTGGACTTAGGCAACGAACTTTGGCAAACTAGTATAAAACTATGTTTGCATTCTCTCTTCCCTTATCTCATTTATTTTGTTGCAATCAATTTTGTCTTGCATGTTTAAAGAACATTATTAAATTGATTGTTGCTTCTTCTGCATTCTGAGGCTATCTCATTTAGAAGGGGGTTAAAAGTTTGTTAGTGGGAAATTAATTCACCCCTTCTTCAGATAACTGAGGCCTCACATGTCCAACACTTAGCATAGGTACACCCCGCTTAGCCAACAAACATGATGCGCTTAGTGGTCGAACCTGGCAAGTGCATCGGATCGTGCAAGTAGTATAAAACAGTAAGAACCGAGTATCAAACTCTCGGGGAACTTGTGTTATTTGGTAAAGCTATATTCAGTGAATAGGTCTCTAGTATGAAAAGATATGTGTGGACTATGAATAGTGTCGCAACCTACCCTTCGGCGGGAGGGCGACGCGAGACTCGCGGGATGCGTGTTCCACGAAAGGAATACGCGCGGAGTCGCCACCAACGTTTATTTGAGGAAAACGTCGGAAAAACCGGAAAAGACGCGATCTACGAACTTTTAAGTGAAAGGTTCGGGAGTTGTATTTACGCACGGGGAAGGTATTAGCACCCCATACGTCCGCCCCAAGGGACGACAGCCTTTAATCGAATGTGCAAACATGACTTTGATTTTTTATGTTCCCTTTTTATGTCTCTATATCCTTTATACCCTTTTTATATTTTCTCTTTTTGTGGTCGACAAGGGTGTTTCCCTTTGCTCCTACGTATTCCTCAATTTGGGATGAGAAAATCAGACCTACGTAGTTCTTTCGGAACAAAGTGTTTAGTTAAGTTGTTTTTGTCTTTTTTGCAAAATATGTTTTTATTGAACAAAAGGTCATTTAAGGTGTTGGACCATTAAACGGTCTTTTGATTTTGAAAGGGGAGAAACGTTAAGGCGTTGGACCATTAACGATCTCTTGTTTTTGAAAGGAGAGAAACGTTAAGGCATTGGACCATTAACGATCTCTTGTTTTTGAAAGGAGAGAAACGTTAAGGCATTAGACCATTAACGATCTCTTGGGGTGGTCGACAAAAGCGGGGCTTTTGCTCCTACGTATCCTCAATGAGGAACTCAGACCTACGTAGTTCTTTCTTTTTGTCAAGTGATTCTTTTTTACTTAAGTGGTGATCATTTTAAGGCGTTGGACCTTAAAAATAATCCATTTTACTTAGTGAGAAATTGAAATGACAAACTTCAAAAGCCTATTTTTATGGACGAGCTTGACTAGGCGAATTGATTTTAGCCTTTAGTTTCACTTTAGTTATTAATCAATTCGATTAAGAATGAGAAATCCCAAAGAGAAAACGTCCGATTGATTTTCCGCTTTATTTTACTAAAAGATGTCTTTTTGATTATTATATTATTTTTTACCTCTTTTTGATTTCCAACGTGGTTACGGCACGACCGAACGGTCGGAATTTATTTTAACCGAAGTTAATGGATAATACAATTCAAACGTTCGGTGGAAATTTATTTTATTTTTAAGTTAAGCGAGAAATGACTTAAGTAAAATGGCTTAAGCACGTCAACAGGGGGTATAAAAAGTAAACAAAACGAGAATAAAAATGCACGAAACACAATGTGGACCACTACGGGCACATAGAATGAATCGAAAAGCTTGGTTCGAGGTACTTACCCGTTGAAGATCGAAGAACGATGAAGAACGAATGAAGAACGTCGAAGAACGGTTGAAATCTTTGCGAAATTCCTCACGGAAAACGTTACGGAAACGTTTCGGAAGCGCCTCGGCTTAGATTTTCTTCACGGAAACAATTTTTCCAAGCAAATTCGAAAGAGAGAGAAGTGCCAAAGGGGCTGAACCCCTTCCTTCTTGCCTTCCTCCCCTAGTTATAGCAAAATAGGGGAGGTGGTTGCCGCCCAGCTCGCCCAGGCGAGCAGGGTTGCTTCCTCCAGAAGCAACCGCCTTCTGGAGGAATATTCCGGAGGGCCCAAGTGGGCCTGGGTGCTATTTGCAACCCCATTTTTTCTAAGTACACCCCCCTCTGCTGTTTTTTGGTGATTCTTTTTTCGTAAAGTTACGGAAACTTACGAATTTCGTAACGATACTTGTTTTCTTTCCGTAATGTTACGGAACCTTGCGGATTACATAATCATCCCCTTTTTGACTTACGGAATGTTACGGAACCTCACTTAATTATGCAACGATGCTTCCATTTGATTTCCGGTGTGTCACGGAAACTTACGGATTGTGCATCAATATTTTTTTGGTTTTTCGGCATGTCCTGGAATTTCACAAATTGCCTAATGATGGGTGCCAAGCACCTCACGAGGACCAAAGAATGGTCGCACGTCATCGAGCAAAGGTCCCCGGACGAAATTAGGGTATGACAGTTGCCCCTCTTTACTTGTCTTTTATTGGAGATAAAAGGAAAGTAAAGATAAGACACTAATTTCGTTCCTCTCGATTTGACGAGAGTCGCAGGTGACCATAAAATCTCCACATGCAAATGACTTGTTGTTCCCAAAATTTCACAAATTGCCTAATGATGGGTGCCAAGCACCTCACAAGGACCAAAGAATGGTCGCTTGTCATCAAGCAAAGGTCCCCGAAAATCAGCGTATGACACTAATTTCGTTCCTCTCGGTTGACGAGAGTCGCGGGTGACCATGACTTGTCGCTCCTAGAATTTTCACAAATTGCCTAATGATGGATGCCAAGCACCTCACAAGGACCAAAGAATGGTCGCATGTCATCAAGCAAAGGTCCCCGAAAATCAGTGTATGACACTAATTTCGCTCCTCTCGGTTGACGAGAGTCGCGGGCGACCATGAAATTTCCGCATGTAAATGACTTGTTGTTCCCGGAGGAACAAAAGGTGCAGAAGACTATGTCAGCCTCTGCATGCTATCAAGCGTTCTGTCTTACAGATAGCAAAAGAATGTTTATACGGATAACCACTCGGGTATTTCCGCGTATCATCGAGCCCGCCGCCTCTGGATGATACAAGGGTGCAGAATGACCAAACTTGGTCTCTGCTTGTCATCGGGCCCGCCGCCTCTGGATGACAAAAGGGTGCGAATAACCGTAAGGTATCTCCGTGTATCATCGGGCCCGCCGCCTCTGGATGATACAAGGGTGCAGAATGACCAAACTTGGTCTCTGCTTGTCATCGGGCCCGCCGCCTCTGGATGACAAAAGGGCGCGAATAACCGTAAGGTATCTCCGCGTATCATCGGGCCCGCCGCCTCTGGATGATACAAGGGTGCAGAATGACCAAACTTGGTCTCTGCTTGTCATCGGGCCCGCCGCCTCTGGATGACAAAAGGGTGCGAATAACCGTAAGGTATCTCCGCGTATCATCGGGCCCGCCGCCTCTGGATGATACAAGGGTGCAGAATGACCAAACTTGGTCTCTGCTTGTCATCGGGCCTGCCGCCTCTGGATGACAAAAGGGTGCGAATAACCGTAAGGTATCTCCGCGTATCATCGGGCCCGCCGCCTCTGGATGATACAAGGGTGCAGAATGACCAAACTTGGTCTCTGCTTGTCATCGGGCCCGCCGCCTCTGGATGACAAAAGGGTGCGAATAACCGTAAGGTATCTCCGCGTATCATCGGGCCCGCCGCCTCTGGATGATACAAGGGTGCAGAATGACCAAACTTGGTCTCTGCTTGTCATCGGGCCCGCCGCCTCTGGATGACAAAAGGGTGCGAATAACCGTAAGGTATCTCCGCGGGCTACCAGCTCTTGAGTCATGGCAACAAAAGGCGGTATGGTCGACAAAAGCGAGGCTCTTGCTCCTACGTATCCTCCAATGAGGAACTCAGACCTACGTAGTTCTGGATAACTTGTGAGACTTGAAAGAGTCTCAGTGTTTTCTTCGCTAAAATGCAAACATGCTTTAGCAAAGAGACAAATATTCCAACTGATTTAGAGCAGCATATGCTCTCTTTTTTTTTGAGTGAAAAACAATGCGTCTACCGGGGAAGGAGAGTCTGCTCATGAAATCTCCCATAACCATAAATGAGATTTTGGATGTTAGCATTTCGTTTCTAAATGATCATTTAGAGGAAACACTGGGTTTGACAAAAATAGAAGAAATCCACTCAAAGTGTATCAATCTCGCACAGGTAAGTGTTTCATCCTAATTCCGAACCATAGATATGTCATGACTTGACTTTGCAAATTATTTCCTATCAAATCAAAAATTACACGCGTGATCATGGATCAACAGGGCTTCCCTTGGGAATGGGTTCTTTTGGTGGTTTCTTCTTTCGGCTTTTGTGTGTTTTTGGCTTTTGATTTTTCTGGCTTTTTTTCTTTTTCTGTTTTTGTTTAGTGCGGGGCGAGAAAAAAAGGTCGCTAGCGCACGGGATTTCGGTTGGTAATCAAAGGGAGAAGACCATTTTAGGTTGTGGATTCCTTTCCTTCTTTTTGTTCATTTGGTGACAATTCTGTATTGTTCAGATATTGTCTGGTTAAAAGACCTTTCTGCACATTTCTTCTAGTTTCTTTGATCAAGAACTTTCTTTCCTTCCTTTTTTACTTTCTCCCATTCTTTGGTTGGGAATTTTCTTTCTTTTCCTTTTGCTTTCTCCCACTCTTTGATTGGGAATTTCCTTTCTTTTCTTTTTGACTTTCTCTTTGATTGGAAATTTTCCTTCTCTTCTTTTTGACTTTCTCTTTGATTGGAAATTTTCCTTCTTTTCTTTTTTGCTTCCGAGGGTAAGGATTATGGTGAGTCAGGATTTTGGCTCAAGGTTTGTAGAATGGCTAGACATGATACATGTCGGGGTTTGGTTTGGCTCAAGGATAAAAGGGATGCCCCACATTATTTCCATGACACAAAATGCAAAAATGATGATTTGGAAACTTTATGCAAAACTGGTCGTGCATGCACCTATGCGGACACTCAAGTGTCAAATTTTCATGGTCATGTGATGCTAGGGCTCAGGATTCATTTCCTCTATTTTAAATCAACCCAATGTTTCCAAAATATGTTCTTTTATCAATTTGTGCATTCATCCGAGTCCATTTCGGGCGTCTGGGAAAATCTTCACAGCATTCACCCTTCAGGTGTATACACATTTTTTCAAAAACTAGTTATGATCAGTGAATTTTTCCAAAGAAAAGTTGGAAGTCATCTCTTTTCAAAAGCATGTTGGTTTTTCAGCTTGACAACTTATTTTTCTTTTCCTTTTTTATCATTTGTTTATTTCTTTTTCTTGTTTGTTTTTTTGTTTTTTTTTTCCATGAGGTATTTTGCTACCTAAACATGTGTATATTTTTGTGAGGTATTTTTGCTATATACACGCATATCCAAGGTATCTTGCTACCTAAACATACCTATATATGTTTTGTAAGGTATTTTTGCTATATACATGCATATCCAAGGTATCTTTCTACCTAAACATACATATATATATTTTGTGAAGTATTTTTTGTTTACATACACGCACATCTAAGGTATCTCTCTACCTAAACATACATATATATTTTGTGAAGTATTTTTTTTGTTTACATACATGCATATCTAGGGTATTTTCACTACCTAAACATACATATATATATTTTGTGAGGTATGACTACCTTCCGAGCTTGCGCTTGTTTTATTTAAATCCCCAGGATCATGAGCAACTAGGTGCCTCCTACTATAAAAAGTGATCAAATAACAAGCATAGATTCAAAAGGTACTAGGTTGCCTCCTAGTAGCGCTTCTTTAACGTCTTTAGCTGGACGCCTTATGACTTGTAGGTCACGGACCTAGTACTTTGCTTACCTTTGGCTTTGGACTTGGTCGCCTGCTGGTCGGCCATGTGTCGTAGGCAACGCTCTAACCTTTTTGCGGATGAGCTGAGGTGAACTCTAGAGGTGGTGGCGGTGTGTCTATTGCCCGCTACCGGCCATCCCAATGCTGCTGTGGTGTTTCGCCCTACGCCTGCCTGGGGGCGCAGTACTTCTTGATGAAAGCTCGATTAGTAGGGGGCCTGATGCCCTTGCTGGAGGGGACAGGTACTCCCTAGAACTGACAGAGACCCGTATTTAGAGCTGGCAACTCCAAGACCCTATTGGCCTTCTTCGGGTCCACTAGGTGTCTTGTGGGCACAATCCCTACAAACAATAGATGACATCAGAAATCAGTTGGGGGAGGTGCATACTTACCTATGCCACGACGACATGAACTTGCTGGGGGGAACGGGCGCCCTGTAGGGCCGACAGAGGCCCGTAACCAGAGCTGGAAACCCCAGGGCCCTGTTGGACTTCTTCAGGTCCACTGGGTGTCTTTGTGGGTGCGATCCCTGCAAACAATAGATGGTATCAGAAATCAGTTGAACCATATGCATACTTACCCATGTCGGGACGACACAGACCAACTGATACCTTTGCAGGGGGAGATTGGCATTGCGGTCGCTGGGCAAAATGTTGCTAAGTAGCAATGTCATCTATATCTGTGTAAGAGTGGTCATGTTGGTGCACATGATCCGCACTCGTCTCTTTGCAGCGGCACGGGTGAAATCTTGCCCAGGTATGCATAGTAGCTGTGTGATAGCCTCCCTCTCTGGTTGTGCTCGCACCGTTGGCCGTCCTCCAATATCAGGGGGTGGCCCAGGAACCGTTAAAAGGAAACTACTGGTCCTTTAACCGGGAGTGCAAGTCTCGGTTAAGCATTTAAGGACAGAGGACCTTAAATTATCTTAAGGTGTGGATATGGAGCCCACTGAAAGTGAGGACGCGTAGTCCTCTAAAGGCGAGGGCGTATAGCCCTCTGAAGTTCAGGACGTGTCGCCTTTCAAAGGCGAGGGAGTGTAGTCCTATGATGGCAAGGACGTGCAATCCTCTGAAGGTGAGGGCATGCCCCCCTTTGAAAATGGGGAACATGTAGTCCTCTGATGGCGAGGACGTGTAGTCCTCTAAAGGTGAGGACGTGTAGTCCTCTAAAGGTGAGGGCATGTAGCCCTACAAAGGTGAAGGCACATGACCCTTTGACGGCGAGGACGTGTAGTCCTCTGAAGTTGAAGGTACATGACCCTTTGAAGGCGAGGACGTGTAGTCCTCTGAAGGTGAAGGTAACTAGTACCCAAGGTGAGGGTGTGTAGCCCTCTCAAGGCGAGGACTTATAGTCCTCTGGAGGTAAGGGCGTGCAGCCCTCTGGTGGTGAGGACGTGTAATCCTCTCAAGGCGAGGACGTGTAGTCCTCTGACGGTGAGGGTAACTAGTACCCAAGGTGAGGGCGTGCAGCCCTCTCAAGGCGAGGACATGTAGTCCTCTGGAGGTGAGGGCGTGCAGCCCTCTGATGGTGAGGACGTGTAGTCCTCTCAAGGCGAGGACGTGTAGTCCTCTCAACGGTGAGGCTAACTAGTACCCAAGGTGAGGGCGTGTAGCCCTCTCAAGGCGAGGACTTATAGTCCTCTAGAGGTGAGGGCGTGCAGCCCTCTGGTGGTGAGGACGTGTAGTCCTCTCAAGGCGAGGACGTGTAGTCCTCTGACGGTGAGGGTAACTAGTACCCAAGGTGAGGGCGTGTAGCCCTCTCAAGGCGAGGACGTATAGTCCTCTGGAGGTGAGGGCGTGCAGCCCTCTGATGGTGAGGACGTGTAGTCCTCTCAACGGTGAAGGTAACTAGTACCCAAGGTGAGGGCGTGTAGCCCTCTCAAGGCGAGGACATGTAGTCCTCTAGAGGTGAGGGCGTGCAGCCCTCTGATGGTGAGGACGCGTAGTCCTCTCAAGGCGAGGACGTGTAGTCCTCTCAACGATGAGGGTAACTAGTACCCAAGGTGAGGACGTGTAGCCCTCTCAAAGCGAGGACATGTAGTCCTCTAGAGGTGAGGGCGTGCAGCCCTCTGATGGTGAGGACGTGTAGTCCTCTCAAGGCGAGGACGTGTAGTCCTCTCAACGGTGAGGGTAACTAGTACCCAATGTGAGGGCGTGTAGCCCTCTCAAGGCGAGGACGTGTAGTCCTCTCAACGGTGAGGGTAACTAGTACCCAAGATGAGGGCGTGTAGCCCTCTCAAGGCGAGGACGTGTAGTCCTCTGATGGTGAGGGCGTGCAGCCCTCTGATGGTGAGGACG
This sequence comes from Glycine soja, assembly GCF_004193775.1. Lineage (NCBI taxonomy): Eukaryota > Viridiplantae > Streptophyta > Magnoliopsida > Fabales > Fabaceae > Glycine > Glycine soja. The sequence goes on from NW_021144383.1 coordinate 67,051, forward strand.
CGTAGTCCTCTCAAGGCGAGGACGTGTAGTCCTCTCAACGGTGAGGGTAACTAGTACCCAAGGTCCACCCTTATGAGAAAGCAAGAGATCGACTCATCGAGAGGGCCGGTCATCCCAAATCCACAAGATTTGGACATTAGATGTAGGAAATCTATGCAGTTAACATGATTTTTAGGGATGCAGATGCATGCAACCTTTGTCGTGAAATTTGGTAAATGCGGACTTCATTTGAAACAATGCAATGTAATGGAAAGTTGTACAATGTTCATGACATTCTTTCCCTATTTTGTGATTTTGATTTTGATTTAATTTTTTTTTGGAAAACACAGATTGACTGTCCTTTTGAAAGAGGTGATAATTCATGCAACCTCATCCTATCTTTTTGCAAATCTCTCTGGGAACTCCCTCAGAGTGTATGTTCTGTTTGATTTAGTCACTTGACCGTTTTGGAGTGACGGGAATGGAGCCGTTTGATGCTTAATCAATCTATTGAAATTCCAGGGCTTGTCTCCCTTTTTTTCTTGTTTAAAAACATCGACGGGTGTGAACTTTTGACCGGCCCCTATGTTCACTTGAGGCTCATGCACGGTGCCCCTCATTGCCCCAGTGTAAGGCTTTGAGGTACCAATCGTTGCCTTTCGTCATGACCTTGTAGGAGGGAACCTATTGGGTGAGAACTGCTAATCTGCCCCTAGGTTCGCTTGAGGTTTTTGCATGGTGCCTTTCGTTGCCCCAGTGTAGGGCTTAGAGGTACCAAGTGTTGTCTTGTTTTCACGACCTCGTAGTGAGGAAGAATGAAAGAAGCAGTTGATTCTTGCAAAAAGAATTTTCCAAGGACGAGAAATAGTTGAAGGATCTTTCAGTTGATGGATTAAGTCAAATGACTCCTATGTAGAAGCAAGATGTTTTGATGTCTTGATGATGCTAAAGGATCAAATGCTTCTAAGTTTTATTCAAGACAAGAATCCAAGATATATGATCAATTTGATCTCTAGAATCATAGGAAGAAGTTTCCAAATTGAAAAACAAAAGGTTTGACCAAAGAATTCTATCATTTCAAATTGAGATTTGCTCTCTGGTAATCGATTACCAGCAGTTGAAAATGTTTTAATTCAAATTTTTAAAACCTGTAATCGTTTACATAAGTCTTGTAATTGATTACCAGAGGGGATTTTCAGAAAATAATTTCCAAGAGACATATCTATTCAAATGTTTTATGAATGGCCATTCAAATGTTTTAAAGAGAGTTTTCATTGCCCAAACAGTTTTATCCTCTCGAAAGATCAAGAGTTTTTCTGAACTGAAATGTCTTATCCTCTCAAAAAGATTCCTTGGTCAACCACTTGCTTATTCAATAAGGAATTTTTGATTGATCTTCATTTTACAATCTACCTCTTTTACGAGAGACCTCTTCTTCTCTTCTTCTTATTTCTGAAAAGGGATTAAGAGACCGTGGGTCTCTTGTTGTAGGGGATTCTTGAACACAAGGGAAGGGTTGTCCCTATGTGCATTGTTAATCCGAAGAGAGTGAAAGTTTAATTGGGGAATAATATTCGTATCTTAATTCAATCCCCTCTTCTTCTCAAGGTAACTGAGGCCATTTGTCCAACATCCTATTCTTGATAACTCACTTCTCTCTAAAAAGACAAACTTTCCAGGATGATAAAATGAGGTCACATGAACGTCTTGAAAGCACAGTCAATCAAATGTTTTTTTTTTTTTTTTTGAACACTTTTATTTTATTTTATTTTGAAACTTGTTTGTTTTGAACTTTACTCGTTTTTTTACGGCACCCCCACCAACGTGCAAGACGAGTAATCTCTGATTGAACAGTCTTGGAAGTCAACACTCAGGAGCGCAGGTCGCTTGAGCAAACAGACCAATGGCTTGCACCCACATTCCGGTGAAAGTTGAAAATCCTGGTGAGTCATTAGAGACATCTAACAACAGCTTTCAAAATTGCCCCATGTGTGGCATCTCTTGTCAATGTCAGGATTTACACACGATTCTCCTCAAATTTCAGCCAGCATCAATTAGACCTCGCACCCTACACTTCAGAGCCCTACAATGCTCAATGGAACGCCCCGAGGCTTCTCCGTGACAAGCACACATTGCGTTCGAGTCGTATTCTCGGAGAAATGGAGGTTGATGAACCTTGGCTAGGGTTATGGCTACCATTGAATTATCAAGTAGATATGGGATCAAGTTTAGCATATGACAACGGAATTTGGGGTGAACCCTACAAGCTTTTTGCTGCAAAATTCCTTTTTGTTGGTGTTTTTTTGGTTTGTGCTAAAGGTGGTCTTCGTTATTGGAAGTGCGGTAGACAGGCTTTGTGGTTGATTTAGGGATGGCCTTTGTGGATAATTGGGTGGTGGGGTAAGGAGGAGGTTTGTTATTGGCTGAGTAATGACATTGTTGGGTTGGTGGGAAACTTGGCCGTATAGGAATGATAGTCACAGCATGGGTTTCTCCCTCTTTCTCACCCTCTTCATTTGCCCCAGTTTTCTCATTCGTCCTAGTAGGATGATCAAATTTGCCTCTTTTCGGACCCACATCGATCCTTTCACTGGCGAAGACCAAATCCGCAAAGCTTTTGAGGGTGCGTAGCCCACCATCTTTTCATAGTAGAACACCGGTCACGTGTCTACTATCATTGTGATAATCTCTTTCTCTGTTTTTGGGGGTGCTACTTGAGTTGCCAAGTCTCTCCATCTTTGGGCGTATTCTTTGAAAGATTCGTGCCCCCTTTTTGCACACTTTTTGTAGTTGCATCCTATCCGGAGCCATATCAGAATTGTACTGACACTGCTTAATGAAGGCAACCATTAGGTCCTTCCAAGAATGGACTCAAGAAGGTTCCTAAGTTAGTATACCAGGCGACAGTTGTCCTAGTAAGACTTTCTCAGGAAAAATGTATCAGCAGTTTCTCATCTTTTGCGTATGCCCCCATCTTCTGACAGTACATCTTTAGACGGTTCTTGGAGCAAGTAGTCCCCTTGTACTTGCCAAAGTCCGGCACCTTGAACTTGGGAATGACCATGTTTGGGTATTAGGAACAACTCTTCTAGGTTAGCAAAGGCATAATCTTCACCTCCTTCAATGGCCCTGAGCCTTTCCTCTAGATGATCCAACTTTCCTCTTCGTTATTGGAAGTGCGGTAGACAGGCTTTGTGGTTGATTTAGGGATGGCCTTTGTGGATAATTGGGTGGTGGGGTAAGGAGGAGGTTTGTTATTGGCTGAGTAATGACATTGTTGGGTTGGTGGGAAACTTGGCCGTATAGGAATGATAGTCACAGCATGGGTTTCTCCCTCTTTCTCACCCTCTTCATTTGCCCCAGTTTTCTCATTCGTCCTAGTAGGATGATCAAATTTGCCTCTTTTCGGACCCACATCGATCCTTTCACTGGCGAAGACCAAATCCGCAAAGCTTTTGAGGGTGCGTAGCCCACCATCTTTTCATAGTAGAACACCAGTCACGTGTCTACTATCATTGTGATAATCTCTTTCTCTGTTTTTGGGGGTGCTACTTGAGTTGCCAAGTCTCTCCATCTTTGGGCGTATTCTTTGAAAGATTCGTGCCCCCTTTTTGCACACTTTTTGTAGTTGCATCCTATCCGGAGCCATATCAGAATTGTACTGACACTGCTTAATGAAGGCAACCATTAGGTCCTTCCAAGAATGGACTCAAGAAGGTTCCTAAGTTAGTATACCAGGCGACAGTTGTCCTAGTAAGACTTTCTCAGGAAAAATGTATCAGCAGTTTCTCATCTTTTGCGTATGCCCCCATCTTCTGACAGTACATCTTTAGACGGTTCTTGGAGCAAGTAGTCCCCTTGTACTTGCCAAAGTCCGGCACCTTGAACTTGGGAATGACCATGTTTGGGTATTAGGAACAACTCTTCTAGGTTAGCAAAGGCATAATCTTCACCTCCTTCAATGGCCCTGAGCCTTTCCTCTAGATGATCCAACTTTCCCATTCCTGCCATAGTCATGAGGGTTTTTAACCGCTGTGGAATGCAAGAGGTGCAGTTATGGGTGATACTGAGGGCCTTCCAAAGGGTTTTGTAGGGGTATACCACCAACTGCTTGCCCTTCAGTGGTATATCTGAGCCAAGGCTCGAAGTCGGCTAGATTGTGATGGGGAATTTCATGAGTCTCTTCCACGGTTTAAGAGACATGTGCATGATCAGTTTGGGGTTGCTGGCTTTCAATGGGTATAGGAGTGGAGTTATTGACATTCTTATTGGGAGTGTACGCCACATTGGGTGGCGTATAGTTGAGAGGCAAGCCATATGACGGGAAGGCGTGCTCGTTTTGAATTTGCACATCATGGGGGCCGCCCGTACTTCTTAAATCTTTGCCTACCATATTTGAGGTTGGATGATTCATTTGCTTGAGGCCGGATGGGGACGTCGGGTTCACCTTAGCAACAACGCTGGTAGCGGCAATTGCAACCGCATTGGCTTCCATTATCTTCTTCACGCTCATCATGGCCTCCATCATTGTGGCCATTTTCTCTTTAATGGCCTCCATGTCGGCCTTCATCTTCTCTTGTATCTCCTCTACTTCACCCATTATTCTAGCTCTAGCACGAGTTCGGTAAGGGCGTCGTAAAGCGTGTCCCTTTCTTTTTTATAACAATGATTAAGTTCATTTTATTTTATTTTTCAAGGAAAGAATGCAACGAGCAATGCAACCAATGAAAAGCATGGATGCATGCGAATGATGTACAGTTGAAGTATTGCGAATTTTTACGCAGGATATGGGGTTGAATCAATTTAGATTTTCAACATGGTCCATGACATCTTTGTCAAGGTGAAACTGGAAGTAACAAGGACATCAATAATCCTAAATATGTTTGGCAGTAGACGAAGCAGTGATGTGACTCAATTCATCTTTTGCCCCAATTTTGCAAGACGGTTACTTCCATATTTCAACTTGACTTGATGAACCTTTTTGTAAAAGCATGAGCTTGGTTCAACCCTATAATCCAAGGAATGGCAATTCTGATCGCCAATACTTCGACAACATCTCATAGGGATGAATGACTCGGGCATACTTTAAGCTTATGCACGGAAAATGTAATTATGAAATTGAGATGCCCGAAGAAACACCATTTCCTAGTTAACCATGCATTAGGTACCATGTTCAATTATTTTTTAAAGTGAAACGGGTTTATGATCCCAATATGGTTGGCTCGTGGTGCCTAACACATGAAACTAAGAATGTAGTGTGAAGTTTCACGCTTCCCCCTTTTTTGTTTTTGTTTTGTAGAGGAAAACGCAAGGATGAGCAAACATGAAAACAAATGGTATGCAATTTTGCAGATCAAAAAGTTTGTTGAACGCATATGCATGATGATGCCATGACTCATGCAAAATGTGAGGCTGGAATATGATAACGGACAAATGCAGGATATGTCCATTATGATGTTATGAAGAGATGCTTATGCGATGCATGATATGAATGCATTTTACGGACACGAGAGCCCGGAAAATTATCTCTTCTTACTTGCGCATTTGGGGGCGCAGTGCCCCATGTGTACAATTAAGAAGGTGATATGGACCTTCCGGCTTCCCGTGACAAAGGACGAGACCAACATACAATGCATGCTAGAGATAAAATGTAGGAGTGATTTGATTTGCACAAGCTTTTTGGAGTAGAAACATGGGACCAACTCATTTTATTTCAAAAAAGAAGTCGTATCCAGTCAAGGTCTGAGAGACCATACAAGTTTCCTAACGATTTCTAATTATGTGGGCCATTAAGTCTATCATATGCTGACAATAGCCGAGAAGCCCATGAATCTCTTCGGGGGTGGAGTAGGTGTCTGCCATCGCCTTGGCTTTGGCTAACAAGCGGGGAAGTTCTTGACTCCCGTTCAAGGTAAGAGCAAACCGGTCCATCCACATGGTTGCCTCTTGGTGTAAAGAGTCGATCACCCTTCCTCTAGCCTCTTTTTCCGCATATACTTGAGCATACTCATCCGCGATTCTATGCTCGTGGGCCGCGGCTAGACCTAACTCTTCTTGGTACTTGGCGATGATAGCTAGCATGTTGGTCTCCGTCTCGCATAAACGCTGAGACAAGCTTCTTTTGGACCTTGAACAGGCAACTAACTCCTCTTTCAAAACCATGCTATGTGCTCGCGACTGGTCCCTTTCTTCCTTTCGCAACTTGAGTTCACTATTGCTACCCCATAGAGCTCCGCGAAATTTGTTCCGGCCATACTCTTCCTTGCGAGCCCTCTTGGTCTCTTGTTCGAGGGCTCTTGCGGTAATTGCATTCTCTTCCCGTAACCCAGCACACTCCTTCCGAACGTGTGTAGCGGCCAACTTGAACTTCTCCTTGGCAAGTTTTGCCTTTCCTAACTCGCTTTTGAGAGCTTGGACTTCTTCGTCCTCTTCCGGTGCTTCAAAACTCTTTTTGCTGACGACTTTTAACTTGGCGAGCCAATCTAAACCTCGTATATGAACTTTCAGCCATTCGTGGTACCCACCAATGATGCCATTACGAATGCCTCTAAGCTCTTGATCTTTCTTTAACGGGGTTTCCCACGCCTTATGGATTCTTTGTATAGTCTTGGAATTTTGTGCGCCGAAATCCCTCACAAGGAAAGGAGACATGCTTTCTTCCGTCGGTGCTCCCCTCATGGGGTACCCTAGTTGTCTTATAGCGAGCGCGGGATTGTAGTTAATACAACCCCTCGTTCCTACCAGCGGAATGTTTGGGTATCTTCCACATGAGAAAAGGACTCCTTCTTTTCCTTCCTTCCATCGGGGGAACCAACTGATTGTTCTACCTCCTATCCCGGCCAAGAGCTGGTCCCAATCTATTCTCCTCTTTTCAGTACACGAGCGATGGCTCAGGAGCGGACATGGATGTCTTGTGTCTTGTTGGAACAAGTGTGAAACCAACCAAACACAGAGGGCGGGTAAGCAACAGATGATCCGTGCGCTACTCTTCTCGCACCTTCGGTCAAATGTGTCAAATAGATCTGCCAAGACAGCTACCACCGGACTTTCCTTGCTATGGTGGTAGGCAAGGAAAGCGTCGATTGCTGCTAGGTCTACCAAACCATCCACGTTTGGAAAGAGGACGACCCCAAAAATTAGCAAAGCTAACACATCCATAAACGGGACCCAGTCTCCTTGATTGGCCATACCCCTCGCCTTGTCTTCTAGGTACTTCTGTGGTAGGCCGGCTATGCCGTTCCGAGTCTGTTTTATGCGGTCCAAACCTCTTGCTGAATCCTTGACCACAGTTGCAATTCTGCTCAAAGAGGGGAGACATCCGGAGGAAAGATATGGTTTTCTTCCCCCGAGAGGACATCCTAGAATTTCTTCAAATTCTTCAATGGTTGGTACTAATTGGAAGTCTCCGAATGTGAAGCATCTCAAAGGCTGGTCGTAGTATTGGGTGAGTGATGCAATGGCTTCTATGGACACCTCTGCTATGGTCAACTCTAAGATCTTTCCGTAAGTCTTGCGGAAGGCTTGCATTTGGAGGGGTTCCATCAACCGCCCTAATTCCTTGATGCTGGTGGTATCTGGGCTTTTGACCTTGACTTGGTAGAACCTCTTGCCGGTTTGATTTGTTCCCATGCTTACTAAAGTGAGACAAAAGCTGGTGCAAATCAAAACTCCGATATCTCATGGGTGGGATGGATGAATGCATGAAGAAATGCATATGACTCAGATGCAATTTACGAATACGGGGGTCCGGGGAATTTGTCACCTTCTCAGATACGACATCTAGGGGTAGCGAAATGCCCCAACGCACGTTTTTAAGAAGGCGACACGGACCCTCCGTTGGTTTGTTTACAGTAGGGATCAAGACAGAACCCATATGCAATGCCTATGCAAAAGACACAATGCGGGAATGTGCACAGTATGACAATATTTACCGAACATAAGCAAAAGGGTATATGATACTCATGCATGGCAGTGTGAAAAATGGCACGCAGCGTGTTTGCTTCGTGCCCCTATTGAAGGGACCTATAAGGGAGAGAACTAACTAGGCTTTTAGCAATAATTCCCAAGGTAGTTATATCTCTCTTGATGGTTTCTAGAGGTATCATCCCCTTTGACGAACATATTGTAGCAGTAGGGACTACTAGCAACAATAGGTTTTCAAAGAGAAAAGCTCTAGATGAGGGTTCACTGTAATCAAGCAAGTCGGAGACCTAGCATGATTACAGATTCACCTCCACTCCTTATGCTCCCATGAACCCGGGTATAGGGCCCTTTTTCACTCACAGTGTGTGCAAATAGTGTTGGTGTTTGTGTGCATCAAATGAATAAATATTTACTTCATGCATACATTTAAAACGCACTAAAAGCAACAAAGAGTTTATATACACAAGAACATAATGAAAGGAAACCAACAAAGGGGTAAGTCACGGTAAAACATTGCACAAAATTAAATGGCCTAACTCTCTAAAAACAGTCCCCAGTGGAGTCGCCAACTGTCGCAACCTACCCTTCGGCGGGAGGGCGACGCGAGACTCGCGGGATGCGTGTTCCACGAAAGGAATACGCGCGGAGTCGCCACCAACGTTTATTTGAGGAAAACGTCGGAAAAAACGGAAAAGACGCGATCTACGAACTTTTAAGTGAAAGGTTCGGGAGTTGTATTTACGCACGGGGAAGGTATTAGCACCCCATACGTCCGCCCCAAGGGACGGCAGCCTTTTATCGAATGTGCAAACATGACTTTGATTTTTTATGTTCCCTTTTTATGTCTCTATATCCTTTATACCCTTTTTATATTTTCTCTTTTTGTGGTCGACAAGGGTGTTTCCCTTTGCTCCTACGTATTCCTCAATTTGGGATGAGAAAATCCGACCTACGTAGTTCTTTCGGAACAAAGTGTTTAGTTAAGTTGTTTTTGTCTTTTTTGCAAAATATGTTTTTATTGAACAAAAGGTCATTTAAGGTGTTGGACCATTAAACGGTCTTTTGATTTTGAAAGGGGAGAAACGTTAAGGCGTTGGACCATTAACGATCTCTTGTTTTTGAAAGGAGAGAAACGTTAAGGCATTGGACCATTAACGATCTCTTGTTTTTGAAAGGAGAGAAACGTTAAGGCATTAGACCATTAACGATCTCTTGGGGTGGTCGACAAAAGCGGGGCTTTTGCTCCTACGTATCCTCAATGAGGAACTCAGACCTACGTAGTTCTTTCTTTTTGTCAAGTGATTCTTTTTTACTTAAGTGGTGATCATTTTAAGGCTTTGGACCTTAAAAATAATCCATTTTACTTAGTGAGAAATTGAAATGACAAACTTCAAAAGCCTATTTTTATGGACGAGCTTGACTAGGCGAATTGATTTTAGCCTTTAGTTTCACTTTAGTTATTAATCAATTCGATTAAGAATGAGAAATCCCAAAGAGAAAACGTCCGATTGATTTTCCGCTTTATTTTACTAAAAGATGTCTTTTTGATTATTATATTATTTTTTACCTCTTTTTGATTTCCAACGTGGTTACGGCACGACCGAACGGTCGGAATTTATTTTAACCGAAGTTAATGGATAATACAATTCAAACGTTCGGTGGAAATTTATTTTATTTTTAAGTTAAGCGAGAAATGACTTAAGTAAAATGGCTTAAGCACGTCAACAGGGGGTATAAAAAGTAAACAAAACGAGAATAAAAATGCACGAAACACAATGTGGACCACTACGGGCACATAGAATGAATCGAAAAGCTTGGTTCGAGGTACTTACCCGTTGAAGATCGAAGAACGATGAAGAACGAATGAAGAACGTCGAAGAACGGTTGAAATCTTTGCGAAATTCCTCACGGAAAACGTTACGGAAACGTTTCGGAAGCGCCTCGGCTTAGATTTTCTTCACGGAAACAATTTTTCCAAGCAAATTCGAAAGAGAGAGAAGTGCCAAAGGGGCTGAACCCCTTCCTTCTTGCCTTCCTCCCCTATTTATAGCAAAATAGGGGAGGTGGTTGCTGCCCAGCTCGCCCAGGCGAGCAGGGTTGCTTCCTCCAGAAGCAACCGCCTTCTGGAGGAATATTCCGGAGGGCCCAAGTGGGCCTGGGTGCTATTTGCAACCCCATTTTTTCTAAGTACACCCCCCTCTGCTGTTTTTTGGTGATTCTTTTTTCGTAAAGTTACGGAAACTTACGAATTTCGTAACGATACTTGTTTTCTTTCCGTAATGTTACGGAACCTTGCGGATTACATAATCATCCCCTTTTTGACTTACGGAATGTTACGGAACCTCACTTAATTATGCAACGATGCTTCCATTTGATTTCCGGTGTGTCACGGAAACTTACGGATTGTGCATCAATATTTTTTTGGTTTTTCGGCATGTCCTGGAATTTCACAAATTGCCTAATGATGGGTGCCAAGCACCTCACGAGGACCAAAGAATGGTCGCACGTCATCGAGCAAAGGTCCCCGGACGAAATTAGGGTATGACAAATAGGTATGTAAATTATCTATTAAAAAGGAAAATCACGTGAGTAATGATGTGTAAAGACAAGTAGACAACGTATTGGTCTTCCTATTTGGTGCCTGATGTTATAAGGATATTCCCTACTTAATAATGCTCATGTGTTCTATAGTGTCACCTGAAATGCTAAACCCCGATTCCTTGTGATAGTCTAGCCTAATCCTAATCAAGCATCATCCTCAGATTCCTCTTGTTGGACTAAACTCGACCAGAACCGCATTAAGACAAACATACAAACAACTAGGTTATTGTACCCCGATCCCTCGTGATAATACGATAAACTAGCCCTGTCCTATCAAGATCTAAGCATCAGACCAGTTTCCACTGTTGAATGATCCTAACAAAGCATGCATCTACGTGATCAAGGCAAAAACACACTAAAATGAAGTACTGATAGCACAGAGAACACATAAAACATCATTAAATAGATATACAGGTATTTACATCAAGTACCTACAAGGAAGAACCAACAAAGGATTTAGCTCTCCATAACTGGGAAGCTTCCTTTATAACAAAGAGAAGAGAAAAATGAAGGATTGAAGAAATACAAGTAGTGGGGATGTCTCCTCCACCTCTAGAACCTCACAATCACTCACAGACTCATTTCATGCTCTCAGGATGGCTTCCTCTTCAAGCTCAGTTCTCTGCCAGTCTTCGCACAACAAAAGCTCTCAATAACTCTTTGAAACTTGGACCTTTCTCTCTCTACAAATCTCTAAACATGCAAAAGCTTCGAGAATTGCCCAAAAAATCTTTTCATTTATGATTTCAGGCTTAAATAGGTGGCCTTGTTGGTGCTTGCGAGCTTAGCGCAACTCTGGCTCGCTTAGCGTGCATAAGTGAAGTTCGGCTTAGCGCCCGGCTTCTCGCTTAGTGGATGCATGCCAGCGGTGCACTTAGCGGGATGAGCCCTCGCTTAGCTCGTGTGTCCAACTCATCCTTCTTCTAGATTCTTCCTCGCACTCAGTCATAAGAGTGGTGTGCTCAGCGGATGGCTCGCTAAGCCGAAGGATTGGCTTAGCGGGCATATCAAAATCAGTACTTCACAAACTTGCCTAATTAACTTGAAATTGAAAGGAAATGATTATTAAATACACAAAATGGGAGTACTAAGTACTTATTACCTATATTTAACAAAAAGTAATTACAACACTACAAAATAACCATAAATGGTAGGAGTTATATACAATTTGCACAAATTTATTACACAAAAGTTAGTCGTATTCATCGACTAACACTTAGTGAGCAGGCTTTTGCTTAGCCCAATTCAGATCGAATTGAATTGGGCTTAGCTCACCCATGGCCGGCTTAGTGAACCAAATTAGCTTGAGATGCAGGGGTTTGAGCGCTTAGCGCAGGCTGATGTAAGCTCCATTAGAGCTTGTAGGCCTAGGATCTTCTTCATCAATGGATTCCTTTGCTTCTTGGAAAATGAATGGTAGTGGAATGGAGAAGGAAGAGAGAGAGAGGAGACGCCACTTCAAGGAGAAGATGAGTCTAGAAGAAGTTCACCACCATAGGAGGCCATGGATAAGAGCTTGGAAGAAGAAGGAGATGAATGAAGGGAGAGGAAGAGAAGAGCACAAAATTTTGTGCTCTAAATGAGCTTTGAAATCTGAAGTTTAATATTCAAATGATCAAAGTTGAAAAAATGCACACACATGACCTCTATTTATAGCCTAAGTGTCACACAAAATTGGAGGGAAATTTGAATTTTAATTCAAATTTCACTTGAATTTGAAATTGAATTTGTGGAGCCAAAATTTCACTAATTATGATTAGTGAATTTTAGTAATGGTTCAACCCACTAATCCAAGATCAATTCCAAGATTCTCCACTAAGTGTGCTTAGGTGTCATGAGGCATGTAAAGCATGAAAGACATTCACAAAGTGTGACTATATGATGTGGCAATGGGGTGTAGTAAGCAAATGCTCACCTCCCCCTCTAAAATTTAATTGGATTGGGCTTCAACCAATTCAATTAAATTTATTTCCAACCACACAATCAAATATTCACTTAGTGCATGTGAAATTACAAAACTACCCCTAATACAAAAACTAGTCTAGGTGCCCTAAAATACAAGGGCTGAAAAATCCTATATTTCTAGGGTACCCTTCCTACATTATGGAGCCCTAAATACAAGGCCCAAAATTAATGAAATCTTAATCTAATATGTACAAAGATAAGTGGGCTCATACTTAGCCCATTGGCCCGAAATCTACCCTAAGGCTCATGAGAACCCTAAGGTCTTCTCTTGCATCTTTGGCCCAATCTTCTTGGAGTCTTCTATCCAATGCCCTTGGAGGGTAGGATTGCATCACAGGCTATCTTCGCTTAGCGCAAGGAGAAGATGTGCTCAGCGAGGTGGCATGCGCTTAGTGAGTGGAATATTTTCATGAAAATGTTTTTAAGTGATTTTTAGTCCATTTCCTCAAAACATTTAAAACAACCCCCAGTATCTATGACTCAGTATAAGTTGATATCCCTTTTTTCAATAATCATCAAGCAAGTTCTAACTTATGCAATGCATGAAAAACAAAATAAAAGAAATCAAAACTAGGTTGCCTCCCAAGAAGCGCTCTTTTAACGTCATTAGCTTGATGCATGTACCTCAATGGGTGATATCAAATTTGGCACTCACCTTCAAGACCTCCTATTCTACCTCCCTTACCTGCAAGCAAACATTTTGTTCTGGCACATGCTTGTTTTCTTCAAATAAATCAAAATCAATTCTCTGATCTTCAAAGCCCATTTCTAGTTTCTTTCTTCCCATGTCAACTACGCACCTTGTAGTTAACATAAATGGCCTTCCCAAGATTAAGGGAATGTCATTATCTCCACAGATATCCATTACAACAAAGTATGCTGGGAAGATAAAATGTTTTACTATGACCAGAACATCTTCAATTACTCCATATGGTATGGTAATGGAGTGGTCAGCCAACTGTAAAGTCATTCTAGTGGGCATGATTTCCAACTCTCTCAGTCTTCTGCATATTGAGAGTGGCATCAGATTGATGTTGGCTCCCAAGTCAATGAGAGCTTTTCCAACTGTGACTTCACCTATTGAGCAAGGAATGGTAACACTCCCAGGGTCTTTGTGCTTTGGTGGAAGAATTTTCTGAATCACAACACTGCAATTACCCTCCACAACTATATTTTCCTGGTGAATGTACTTGTGCTTCCTTGTCAACATGTCTTTTAAAAACTTTGAGTAGAGTGGCATTTGTTGCAAAGCTTCTCCAAATGGCATAGTTATTTCTAGTTTCTTGAAAATATCTAGGAATCTCGCCAAGTGGCGTTCCTTATCTTTCTTGGAAGGTACCAAAGGGTATGTCACTTCCTTTCCTTCATCTGAAGCTGTTTCTTTACTCTTTTCTCTTGCTTTTTCACTCTTACTCTTTTCCTCTTCTTTATTTTTTTAAAATTTTTCTTTTTATTTTCCTCCCTCTATTTCTTTTTCATTGTCTTTTATTTCTTCCCTTCCGACAATTATTGGTTTTTCTCTCCACTGACTCCTCTCATCTCTTACCTCATTCTTCTTTTTGTCAGTAGTGTCCTTCAAAGCAACTTGCTCCTTCAAAGCGACAACATCCTCATCCTCAGGCGCCATAAGCTTCCTGCTTCTTGTCATAACAACTTTGCACTCTTCTTTGGAATTCTTCTCGGTATTTGCTCCAAAGCTGCTGGATGACTATTAGTCGTCTTATATGACTAACTTTTGTATAGAAAACATGTTCCAAAACTTGTATAGTTCCCCCAATTTTATGGTTATTTTGTAAATAAATCTTGTTTTATTGTTAAAGTTGTCTCTAGAATATGTCCATTGAATTTAATGATGAAATATGTGCAATTTCAGGTGAAAAAGAGGCCAAGTCATGAAGTGCTAAAAGTGACAGTTGAGCTTAGCTCATTAGTGGGCTAAGCGTGCATCCACCACTAAGCGCAGCTTCAGTGTGCTTAGCGTGATAGAAGAATCTGGAAGAGCATCAATATCAAGGCCACGTGCTAAGCACAACAGTTGTCTTCAGCCAAGCACAGCACACATCTAGCGCTAAGCTCAAATCCACTTACGCATGCTAAGCGCGAGGGTGGCGCTAAGCACAACGTCACAAATTCAGAGCCTATTTAAAGCCTGTCTTTTGCAAAATTAGGGTACATAACTTTTACAATACTCAGGGTACAGAATTCCAGAGCACACCACAGTGCCTATTTTGGGAAGCAAGAGGAGCAGCTTTTGCAGAGATACCTAGGTTTTGTAAGCTCATTATTGTTAGGGTTTCTTTTGTAATGGTTGGCTAAACACCCTTGTTAGGGATTTCTAAAGAACAACTAATGTAATTATTTTAATATCTAATTGATTGTGTTTCTTGTGTTCAATGCTTCTTTCAGTGCTTAAATTTTGTATGCTCTTGGTCAGATCAACCATTTGTGTGCCTAGTTAGGTGACTTTAGCATTGGGAAATGTATTTTTGCCTTACAACTTGAATGAAGCAGAATTGAAACTTAGTCTTACAAGAGGGATATGCGAATTAAGTTTTGGTTTTCAATATGTTGTTACAATAATGTTGTTTAGTCTAAGTCTAGTCCAACAAGAGGGATCTGAGGACAAAGCTTAGGCTAAATTAGTCTAAACTTTCGTAAGCTATTTAAGCTGAGTCTAGTCCAATAAGAGGGATTTGAGGATGAAGCTTAGTTTAAGTTAGTCTAAACCTAGGAACGCTGTCTAAATTGAGCCTAGTCCAACAAGAGGGATCTGAGGACGAAGCTTGGATTGATTCAGTCTAACTAGGGATCGAGGTTTAGTAATTTAGGCTACAACATAGAACACAAAATCATGATTGATTAGAGAAACATCTTTATATGCATCAGCTGGTTTATTAGAAAGACCCAACATCTTTACCTACTACTGTTAATTTTACTTGCATTTTTACTGTTTTTAGACTAGACTTAGTTTAATTTTGTTCTAAATCATCATTTATCAATGTTTCTTTCAACAATGCCTTATTCCTGAATTTAACCCTGTCTTAGACTAGTTCCCTGAGTTCGATACTCAGATTCATCCATTTTAATTTTAAATACTTGACGATCCGGTGTGCTTTCTGGCAAATCGGATTTCCCTTGAACATATTTGTATAAAGAAAAAGTGGACCAAAAAGTAACTGCAAGGGAAATCTAACAATGACTTCTCAGCTAACTGCTTAGCCAATTGACCCACCTGGATCTTAAGGTTTTTTAGGGCTGACTCGGTACCCTTATGGTTGGACATGGTCACTTGCATAAACTGAGTTAGTGTCTCCTCCAGTTTGGTAGTCCTCTGAAAAATATTTGGTCCATGTTGAGGTGGCTTGTTGGAAGGTCCACCCTAGTCCTTATTGAATTGATTGCCAGGGTGTGATCTCCATTGCCCTTGCTGATTGTAGGGACCTTGCTGGAACCCTGAAAATCCTCCTTGGTTGTATCCTTGCCTCTGTTGATTTCCCATGTAATGAACTTCCTGAGTGTGTTCTTCAATGGGAGTGCAATGACCTGATTCATGAGCCTCACCACAAATGGTACAACCTATAACCTGCAAAACAGAAAAATGGGAAGGTTGACCAGTAGACAGTTTAGTTGGGAACTTACCAAGTGTTTCTGTTAATATCTCAAGTTGCTTAGAAAGCAATTTATTTTGTGCCAACAAAGCATCTTGTGATGATAACTCCAACAAGATTTTCTTGGTGGGTTGATGTACTCTATCTTGCAGAATGGCATGATCACTAGCAGACATATTCTCAATCAATTCAATTTCCTCTTCAGGGGTTTTCAGCTTTATCTTCCCTCCTACTGAAGCATCTAACAACTGCTTGGTTTGCGGTCTCAGCCCATCTATAAACATGTTCAATTGAATTGGCTCAGAGAATCCATGTGTGGGAGTCTTTCTTAACAAACCCTGAAACCTGTCCAATGCTTCACTCAAGGACACATCAGAGAACTGGTGAAATGATGAAATAACAACTTTCCCTTCTGCAGTCTTTGACTCAGGAAAGTATTTCTTCAGAAATTTCTCAACAACTTCCTCCCACGTCTTCAGGCTATTGCCTTTGAATGAATGGAGCCACTTCTTGGCTTCTCTTGCCAAAGAAAATGAAAATAAACTAAGCCTGATGGCATCATCTGGCACTCCTGCAATCTTTACAGTGTTACAAATCTCTATGTATGTTGCTAAGTGTGCATAAGGGTCCTCGTTTGGTAATCCATGAAATAGGTTCCCCTGTATCAGATGAATCAAGGAATGAGGATAGTTTATATTATGTGCTTGGACTTCTGGCCTCGCAATACTTGTAAAGAATTGCGGCACTGAACTACTGGAATAATCCTCAAGGGTAACCCTGTGTTGATGTTCTTTAGCCATGACAAAGGCTTTTGGTAAATCTGTAGTGGATTCCCTTGATGATGGTGAATAAGATGATGTAGAATCAGAGGATTGAGATTCTTCTTCTAGAATGGAAGCTACTATCCTGTCTTACAAAAATTTCCTTCTCCTTTCGGCTTGGTTCCTTCTTAAAGTGGCTTCAATTTCTGTCCAGAGGAACTAAATGACCTGTAGGAGATCTATGCATACAAAACACTGACAGAAACAACGGTTATCCAATTCAAGAAGAAAACAAATGTAAACAAAACAAGTATTCACAAGTAATAAAAGAATAACAAATGGACACTTAATGAACTGAACTAAACTTTCCAAATAGAAAAAGTTCCCCGGTAATGGCGCCATAAACTTGTTCGATGGTCGGCAAGTGCACCAGATCGAGCAAGTAGTATAAAACAGTAAGTGAATACTCTTGGTAAAGTTGTGGTTCAGTAAATAAGTGTCGTGGAATGAAATTTTGGTGTGTGGTATGGACAAGTATGTAAACTAAACTATTCAAAAGCAAATCACGTGAGTAGTGGTGTGTGAAGATAGATAGACAACATGTTGGTCTTCCTATTGGGTGACTGATGTTATTAAGGATGTTCTCTACCTCACAATGTTCATGTGTTCTATCGTGACTCCTGGACTGCTAAACCCCGATGTCTCGTGCATGTTTAGCCTAATCCTATTCAAGTGTCGCCCTCAGATCCCTCTTGTTGGACTAAACTTAACCAGGACCACATTAAGACATAACATAACAAAAACTAGGTTACCGTACCCCGATGTCTCATGAAAATACGATAAGCTAGCCCTGTCTTATCAGGTTCTAAGGATCAAACCATTTCCCAATGTTGAGTGACCCTAACTAAGCATGCAGTTACCTAATCAAGGCAAAGGCACACTAGAATTAAGTACTGATAGCACAGTGAACACATAAAACATCATTAGATAGATATGAAAGTATTTACATCAAGTACCCCATAGGAAGAACCAACTGAGGATTTATCTCTCCAGAGCAGGGAAGCTTCCTTTACAACAATGAAAAGAGAAGATGAAAGATAGAAGCTATACAAGTAGTGGGGATGTCTCCTCCACCTCTAGAAATCTCACAAACTCTCAAAATCTCATTCAAAGCTTTGCAAGATGGCTTCATCTTCAAGCTTAGTTCTCTCTCAGTCTATCCACAGCCAAAAACACTAAAAAAAAACTCAACTCCCCCTCAGAAATCGTGATTTCATCTTAAATAGACAATCCTGTCGGTGGGTGCGCACTTAGCGGAAGATGAGCTCGCTTAGCGCGCGTTAGTGACTTCTGGCTTAGCGCTAGTCACACTCGCTCAACTTGGAGGTGAAGACAGTGCGCTTAGCGAGTTGTGCTTGTTCAGCACCTCTATACAACTCATCCTTCTTCCAAAATTGTCCCCGCGCTTAGCCATCAGATGGTGCGCTTAGCGGATGACGCGCTTAGCCAAATGATGAGTGGCTTAGTGAGTTCATGAAATCTGCACTCCACCAATCTTGACTATTTTACCTGAAATTGAAGTGGAATGATCATTAAATACACAAAACTGGGATACAAAGTACTATTACCTAAATTATCAAAAAGTAATTACAATATTACCAAAAACAACTATACATGGGAGGAGTTGTATACAATTTACAACAGTCTTTTTAAACAAAAGTTAGTCGTATTGACTGACTAACACTGACTACATAGGACAGAATGTTAGTTTACCTCATTATCTACATTTTCACTCTGAGGTCAAGTAATCATGCTCAGGAAATGGATGATGATCTATAGATAGTTTATGGTCTAAAATTAGGTATCAAGTTGTCATACCCTAATTTCGTATGGGGACCATTGTTTGATGGCATGCAAACTTTGTTTGACCGCTTCGAGGTACTTGGAACCCTTTGTTGCACAATACGTGAAGTTCCGAGACATGCCAGAAATCAAAAGGAAGCATTGTTACGCAATCCGTGAAATTCCGTAACATGCCGGAAATCAAAAGGAAGTATTGTTACGCAATCCGTGAGTTTCCGTAACATTCCGAAAGCTAAAAAAGAGTAATTACATGACCCATAAGGTTCCGTAACCTTACGGAAAGAAAACAAGTATCGTTACCAAATTCATAAAGTTTCATAACGTTGCGAAAAAAGAATCACCAAAAAAGCAAAGGGGGTGTATTTAGTAAAAAAAGGGGTGCAAATAGCAACCAGGCCCACTTGGGCCTTCCAGGATGTTCCTCCAGAAGGCGGTTGCTTCTGGAGGAAGCAACCTAGCTCGCCTGGGCGAGCTGGGTGGCAAGCTCCTCCCCTATTTTCCTATAAATAGAGGGAGGAGTGAAGGTGAAAGGGGTTCAGCCCTTCTGGTACTTCGTAATCACTTAAAATTAATGAGGAAAATTGTTTCCGTGAAGAAAATTCAAGCCGAGGCGCTTCCGTAACGTTTCCATGGGTGATTTCGCGAAGATTTTCAACCGTTCTTCGTCGTTCGTCGTTCGTTCTTTGTCGTTCTTCGGTCTTCAACCGGTAAGTTCCCAAAATCAAACTTTTCAATTCATTCCATGTACCCTTGGCGGTCCCCATTTATTTCGTGTACTTTTATTCTCATTTCATTTACTTTCGGTACCCCCTTTTGATGTGCTTTAGTCATTTACTTAAGTCATTTTCTCGCCTAATCAAAAAATAAAATAAATTTCCACCGATCATTTGATTTGTAATATCCGTTAATTTCTGTTAAAATGAAATCCGACCGTTCGGTCATGCCGTAACGACGTTGGAAACCAAAAAGAGGTAAAATGATAATATAATAATAAAAAAATATCTTTTAGTAAAATAAACCAAAAAAATCAATCGGACGTTTCTCTTTGGGATTTCTCTTTCTTAATTGAATTGACTAATAACTAAAGTGAAACTAAGGCTAAAATCAACTCGCAAAGTCAAGCTCGTCCACAAAAATCACTAAAAAGGATTTTAAGGTTCGATACCTCAGTTTTTCTCACCAAGTAAAAATGGGTCATTTTAAGGTCCAACGCCTTTAAAGGACCTCCTTCCAAGTAAAAAGAATCGCTTGATTTCCCCTTTAGAAAGAACTACGTAGGTCTGATTTCCTCTTCGATGGAGGGTACATAGGAGCAAGAGCCCCGCTTTTGTCGACCTCAAAAATAAAAAAGAAATAAAAGTTAAGGTACAAAATTTCACACAATTCTAAAATTAAGGCTGTTGTCCTTTGAGACAAACGTGAGAGGTGCTAATACCTTCCTCAAACGGAAATACAACTCCCGAATCTAGAATATTCTTCATGTCCGGTTTCCTTTGGTTTTTCCGATGTTTTCCACAAATAAACGTTGGTGGCGACTCCGCGCATTTTCCTCCTTTGGAACACGCACCCGCGAGTCACGCGTCGTCCTCCCACCGAAGGGTAGGTTGCGACTGTTGGCAACTCTGCTGGGGACCATTTTTTAAGAGTTAGGCCATTTAATCTTGTGCAAAGTTTTATCATGACATCCTCATTTGTTGGTTTCCCTTTATTTTCCTTATGTTCTTGTGTATATAACTCTTTTATGCTTTTAGTGTGTTTTAAAATGTATGCATGAGGTAAATATTTTCATTTGATGCATACAAACCCCAACAGTATTTGCACACACGGGGATTTGAAAAAGGGCCCTATACCCGGGTTCGTGGGAACATAAGGAGTGGAGGTGAATCTATGATCATGCTAGGTCTCCGACTTGCTTGATTACAGTGAACCCTCATCTAGAGTTTTTCTCTTTGATAACATATTGGTGCTAGTAGTCCCTACTGCTGCAATATGTTCTTCGAAGGGGATGATACCTCCAGAGACCATCAAGAGAGATATTGATGCAAGCTCCATTGGAGCTTGTAGGCCTAGGATCTTCTTCATCAATGGATTCCTTAGCTTCTTGGAAGATGAATGGCAGCGAAATGGACAAAGGCAGAGAGAGAGGAGACGCCACTTCAAGGAGAAGATGAGTCTAGAAGAAACTCACCACCATAGGAGGCCATGGATAAGAGCTTGGAGGAAGAAGGAGATGAATGAAGGGAGAGGGAGAGGGAGAGAAGAGCAAGAAATTTTGTGCTCTAAGTGAGCTTTGAAATCTGAAGTTTAATATTCAAATCATCAAAGTTGAAAAAAATGCACACACATGACCTCTATTTATAGCCTAAGTGTCACACAAAATTGGAGGGAAATTCAAATTTCACTTGAATTTGAAATTGAATTTGTGGAGCCAAACTTTGGAGCCAAAATTTCACTAATTATGATTAGTGAATTTTAGTTATGGTTCAGCCCACTAATCCAAGATCAATTCCAAGATTCTCCACTAAGTGTGCTTAGGTGTCATGAGGCATGAAAAGCATGAAGGACATGCACAAAGTGTGACTATATGATGTGGCAATGGGGTGTAGTAAGCAAATTCTCACCTCCCCCTCTAAAATTTAATTGGATTGGGCTTCTACCAATTCAATTAAATTTATTTCCAACCACACACATCAAATATCCACTTAGTGCATGTGAAATTACAAAACTACCCCTAATACAAAAACTAGTCTAGGTGCCCTAAAATACAAGGGCTGAAAAATCCTAAATTTCTAAGGTACCCTACCTACATTATGGAGCCCTAAATACAAGGCCCAAAAATAATGAAACCTTAATCTAATATTTACAAAGATAAGTGGGCTCGTACTTAGCCCATGGGCCCGAAATCTACCCTAAGGCTCATAAGAACCCTAGGGCCTTCTCTTGCATCTTTGGCCTAATCTACTTGGAGTTTTCTATCCAATGCCCTTGCGGGGTATGATTGCATCATTCCCTCCCCCTTGAAAAGGATTTGACCTCAAATCCCGAGGTTCTTGAAACTCTGGGCTTTTTTCCTCAACACCTGTAAAAAGAACAAAAACATATGTATTAGTGGTGTTTAGTATGTTGAAGTAAGGTAAGGTCTGAAAACTCATTTCCTAGGCATCTTCCCATGAAGGAACATGGTTCCTCACCAACTCAATGAGTGGTGCTACAAGTATAGAAAAATATGGGGCAAACCTTTTGTAAAAGCTTGTTAAGTCTTGGAAGCCCCAAATTTTCCTTACACTTGGTGGAGCGGGCCACTCAGGAATGACATTTATTCTCTTAGGGTTCATGGGAACCCCTTGATCACAATTTAAAAAAATTAAGAAAAGTAAAGCAATAGAGCATACCTTTTTCTGTATTTTCATGTTGATTATTCCTACCAAAAAGTATGACAAACCTAAGGTGTCCCATATGAGTGCCTAAGTTTGTATTGAAACTAAAAATAAGAACAAACCTACCTAATGAGTCCCTATGTACACAAATCATGGAGATGTTGGGTGCACGAGTGATTTTACAAAAGAGTGTTGCACCACCCAAAACATTCATCACACCACCTATTTTAGGGATTTGGTGCCTAATAATACCTATTTTGGGCACCGACAAAGCACAAGGATTTAATCTCTTGCGAACCAAACCCTCATCCAACAACTCCTTTACTTGAGGAATAAACTCAAGCCTAAGAGATGTGGCAATGCTAACAAGTGTCCTTTTACAAAGGAGAAAATGTGGAGGTTGTCTAAGAAGGGAAATTTCTTTAATATTTGTCTTTATTTCAAAATGTCTTTCCTTCTTAGCTAACCTCTTGGAGGAGACACTTACCTCCTTACACTCCTCCTTAACCATTAAAGGTTGTCCTTCTTCTTGGAGGTAGATCTGTCGCAACCTACCCTTCGGCGGGAGGGCGACGCGAGACTCGCGGGATGCGTGTTCCACGAAAGGAATACGCGCGGAGTCGCCACCAACGTTTATTTGAGGAAAACGTCGGAGAAACCGGAAAAGACGCGATCTACGAACTTTTTAGTGAAAGGTTCGGGAGTTGTATTTACGCACGGGGAAGGTATTAGCACCCCACACGTCCGCCCCAAGGGACGGCAGCCTTTAATCGAATGTGCAAACATGACTTTGATTTTTTATGTTCCCTTTTTATGTCTCTATATCCTTTATACCCTTTTTATATTTTCTCTTTTTGTGGTCGACAAGGGTGTTTCCCTTTGCTCCTACGTATTCCTCAATTTGGGATGAGAAAATCAGACCTACGTAGTTCTTTTTTATCAAGTGATTCTTTTTTACTTTAAGAGGTGATCATTTTAAGGCGTTGGACCTTAAAAATGATCCATTTTACTTAGTGAGGAAATGAAATGACAAACTTCAAAAGCCTATTTTTTATGGACGAGCTTGACTAGGCGAATTGATTTTAGCCTTTTAGTTTCACTTTAGTTATTAATCAATTCGATTAAGAATGAGAAATCCCAAAGAGAAAACGTCCACTTGATTTTCCGCTTTATTTTACTAAAAGATGTCTTTTTGATTATTATATTATTTTTTACCTCTTTTTGATTTCCAACGTGGTTACGGCACGACCGAACGGTCGGAATTTATTTTAACCGAAGTTAATGGATAATACAATTCAAACGTTCGGTGGAAATTTATTTTATTTTTAAGTTAAGCGAGAAATGACTTAAGTAAAATGGCTTAAGCACGTCAACAGGGGGTATAAAAAGTAAACAAAACGAGAATAAAAATGCACGAAACACAATGTGGACCACTACGGGCACATAGAATGAATCGAAAAGCTTGGTTCGAGGTACTTACCCGTTGAAGATCGAAGAACGATGAAGAACGAATGAAGAACGTCGAAGAACGGTTGAAACCTTTGCGAAATTCTTCACGGAAAACGTTACGGAAACGTTTCGGAAGCGCCTCGGCTTAGATTTTCTTCACGGAAACGATTTTTCCAAGCAAATTCGAAAGAGAGAGAAGTGCCTAAGGGGCTGAACCCCTTCCTTCTTGCCTTCCTCCCCTATTTATAGCAAAATAGGGGAGGTGGTTGCCGCCCAGCTCGCCCAGGCGAGCAGGGTTGCTTCCTCCAGAAGCAACCGCCTTCTGGAGGAATATTCCTGAGGGCCCAAGTGGGCCTGGGTGCTATTTGCACCCCCATTTTTACTAAGTACACCCCCCTCTGCTGTTTTTTGGTGATTCTTTTTTCGTAAAGTTACGGAAACTTACGAATTTCGTAACGATACTTGTTTTCTTTCCGTAATGTTACGGAACCTTGCGGATTACATAATCATCCCCTTTTTGACTTACGGAATGTTACGGAACCTCACTTAATTATGCAACGATGCTTCCATTTGATTTCCGGTGTGTCACGGAAACTTACGGATTGTGCATCAATATTTTTTTGGTTTTTCGGCATGTCCTGGAATTTCACAAATTGCCTAATGATGGGTGCCAAGCACCTCACGAGGACCAAAGAATGGTCGCACGTCATCGAGCAAAGGTCCCCGGACGAAATTAGGGTATGACAGTTGCCCCTCTTTACTTGTCTTTTATTGGAGATAAAAGGAAAGTAAAGATAAGACACTAATTTCGTTCCTCTCGATTTGACGAGAGTCGCAGGTGACCATAAAATCTCCACATGCAAATGACTTGTTGTTCCCAAAATTTCACAAATTGCCTAATGATGGGTGCCAAGCACCTCACAAGGACCAAAGAATGGTCGCTTGTCATCAAGCAAAGGTCCCCGAAAATCAGTGTATGACACTAATTTCGTTCCTCTCGGTTGACGAGAGTCGCGGGTGACCATGACTTGTCGCTCCTAGAATTTCACAAATTGCCAAATGATGGATGCCAAGCACCTCACAAGGACCAAAGAATGGTCGCATGTCATCAAGCAAAGGTCCCCGAAAATCAGTGTATGACACTAATCTCGTTCCTCTCGGTTGACGAGAGTCGCGGGCAACCATGAAATTTCCGCATGTAAATGACTTGTTGTTCCCGGAGGAACAAAAGGTGCAGAAGACTATGTCAGCCTCTGCATGCTATCAAGCGTTCTGTCTTACAGATAGCAAAAGAATGTTTATACGGATAACCACTCGGGTATTTCCGCGTATCATCGGGCCCGCCGCCTCTGGATGATACAAGGGTGCAGAATGACCAAACTTGGTCTCTGCTTGTCATCGGGCCCGCCGCCTCTGGATGACAAATGGGTGCGAATAACCGTAAGGTATCTCCGCGTATCATCGGGCCCGCCGCCTCTGGATGATACAAGGGTGCAGAATGACCAAACTTGGTCTCTACTTGTCATCGGGCCCGCCGCCTCTGGATGACAAAAGGGTGCGGATAACCGTAAGGTATCTCCGCGTATCATCGGGCCCGCCGCCTCTGGATGATACAAGGGTGCCGAATGACCAAACTTGGTCTCTGCTTGTCATCGGGCCCGCCGCCTCTGGATGACAAAAGGGTGCGGATAACCGTAAGGTATCTCCGCGTATCATCGGGCCCGCCGCCTCTGGATGATACAAGGGTGCACGTCACATGACCTCAGGGTCAGTATGACAAAGATTATGGGGCGGCCGACAAAAGCAAGGCTCTTGCTCCTACGTATCCTCCAATGAGGAACTCAGACCTACGTAGTTCTGGATAATTTGTGAGACTTGAAAAGCCTCCATCGGAAAATGCTGACATCTCCGGAAAGGGCGCAGATGACCATATTGGCCTCTGCTCGTCAATCACACTTGGGGTGACTGAATGACGAGGTGCGGATAACCGTAAGGTGTCTCCGCGGGCTACCAGCTCTTGGGTCATGGCAAGAAAAGGCGGTGTGGTCGACAAAAGCGAGGCTCTTGCTCCTACGTATCCTCCAATGAGGAACTCAGACCTACGTAGTTCTGGATAACTTGTGAGACTTGAAAAAGTCTCGGTGTTTTCTCCACTAAAATGCAAACATGCTTTAGCAAAGAGACAAATATTCCAACTGATTTAAAGCAGCATATGCTTTTTTGAGTGAAAAACAATGCGTCTACCGGGGAAGGAGAGTCTGCTGATGAAATCTCCCATAACCATAAATGAGATTTTGGATGTTAGCATTTCGTTTCTAAATGACCATTTAGAGGAAACACTGGGTTCGACAAAAATAGAATAAATCCACTCAAAGTGTATCAATCTCGCACAGGTAAGTGTTTCATCCTAATTCCGAACCATAGATATGTCATGACTTGACTTTGCAAATTATTTCCTATCAAATCAAAAATTACATGCGTGATCATGGATCAATAGGGCTTCCCTTGGGAATGGGTTCTTTTGGTGGTTTTTTTTCGGCTTTTGTGTGTTTTTGGCTTTTGATTTTTCTGGCTTTTTCTTTTTCTGTTTTTTTTGTTTAGTGCGGGGCGAGGAAAAAAAAGTCGCTAGCGCACGGGATTTTGGTTGGTAATCAAAGGGAGAAGACCATTTTAGGTCGTGGTTTCCTTTCCTTCTTTTTTTTTGTTCATTTGGTGACAATTCTGTATTGTTCAGATATTGTCCGGTCCAAAGACCTCTCTGCACATTTCTTCTGTTTTTCCTTGACCAGGAGCTTCCTTCTTTTTTACTTTCTCCCATTCTTTGGTTGGGAATTTTCTTTCTTTTCTTTTTTCTTTCTCCCACTCTTTGATTGGGAATTTCCTTTCTTTTCTTTTTTCTCTTTCTCCCACTCTTTGATTGGGAATTTCCTTTCCTTCTTTTTTTGCTTTCTCTTTGATTGGAAATTCCCTTTCCTTCTTTTTTTTGCTTCCGAGGGTAAGGTTTATGGTGAGTCAGGATTTTGGCTCAAGGCTTGTAGAATGGCTAGACATGATACATGTCAGGGTTTGGTTTGGTTCAAGGATAAAAAGGGATGCCCCACATTATTTCCATGACACAAATGCAAAAATGATGATTTGGAAATTTTATGCAAAACTGGCCACGCATGCACCTATGCGGACACTCAAGTGTCAAATTTTTATGGTCATGTGATGCTAGGGCTCAGGATTCATTTCCTCTATTTTAGTCAACCCAATGTTTCCAAAATATGTTCTTTTATCAATTTGTGCATTCATCCGAGTCCATTTTGGGCGTCTGGGAAAATCTTCACAGCATTCACCCTTCAGGTGTATACACATTTTTTCAAAAACTAGTTATGATAAGTGAATTTTTCCAAAGAAAAGTTGGAAATCATCTCTTTTCAAAAGCATGTTGGTTTTTCAGCTTGACAACTTATTTTCTCTTTTTCCACCTTTTTACTTACTTGCCCCCTTTTTTTTTCTTATTTGCTCTCTTTTTCTATTTCATTTTCTTTTCTTTTCTATTTTTATTTTTATCATGATTTTTTTGTTTATTTTTTTTTCTTGTTTGTTTTGTTTTTTTTTTCTTTTTTTTTCATGAGGTATTTTGCTACCTAAACATGTGCATATTTTTGTGAGGTATTTTTGCTATATACATGCGTATCCAAGGTATCTTGCCACCTAAACATACATATATATGTTTTGTGAGGTATTTTTTTGTTTACATACACGCACATCTAAGGTATCTCTCTACCTAAACATACATATATATATTTTGTGAAGTATTTTTTTGTTTACATACATGCATATCTAAGGTATCTTTCTACCTAAACATACATATATATTTTGTGAAGTGTTTTTTTTTGTTTACATACATGCATATCTAAGGTATTTTCACTACCTAAACATACATATATATATTTTGTGAGGTATGACTACCTTCCGAGCTTGCGCTTGTTTTATTTAAATCCCCAGGATCATGAGCAACTAGGTGCATCCTACTATAAAAAGTGATCAAATAACAAGCATAGATTCAAAAGGTACTAGGTTGCCTCCTAGTAGCGCTTCTTTAACGTCTTTAGCTGGACGCCTTATGACTTGTCGGTCACTGACCTAGTACTTTGCTTACCTTTGGCTTTGGACTTGGTTGCCTATTGGTCGGCCATGTGTCGTAGGCAACGCTCTAACCTTTTTATGGATGAGCTGAGGTGAACTTTAGTGGTGATGGCGGTGTGTCTATTGCCCGCTACCGGCCATCCTAATGCTACTGTGGTGTCTCGCCCTGCGTCTGCCTGGGGGCGCAGTACTTCTTGATGAAAGCTCGATTAGTAGGGGGCCTGATGCCCTTGCTGGAGGTGACAGGTACTCCGTAGAACTGACAGAGACCCGTAATTAGAGCTTGACAACTCCAAGACCCTGTTGGACTTCTTCGGTTCCACTGGGTGTCTTGCAGGCGCAATCCCTGCAAACAATAGATGAAATCAGAAATCAGTTGAGCGATGTGCAGACTTACCTATGATGACGTGACCTTGCCGGGGGGGTACGGGCACCCTGTAGGACTGATAGAGGCCCGTAACCAGAGCTGGAAACCCCAGGGCCCTGTTGGACTTCTTCAGGTTCACTAGGTGTCTTTGTGGGTGCAATCCCTACAAACAAATAAATGGTATCAGAAATCAGTTGAACCATATGCATACTTACCCATGTCGGGACGGCACAGACCAACTGATACTTCCGCAGGGGGAGATTGGCATTGCAGTCGCTGGGCAGAATGTTGCTAAGTAGCAATGTCATCTATATCTGTGTAAGAGTGGTCATGTTGGTGCGCATGGTCCGCACTCTTCTCTTTGCAGCGGCACGGGTGAAATCTTGCCCCAGTATGCATAGTAGCTGTGTGATAGCCTCCCTCTCTGGTTGTGCTCGCACAGTTGGCCCTCCTCCAATATCAGGGGGTGGCCCAGGAACCGTTTAAAAGGAAACTACTGGTCCCTTAACCGGGAGTGCAAGTCTCGGTTAAGCATTTAAGGGCAGAGGACCTTAAATTCTTTTAAGGTGTGGATGTCGAGCACACTGAAAATGAGGACACGTAGTCCTCTAAAGGTGAGGGCGTGCAGCCCTCTCAAGGCGAGGAGGTGTAGTCCTCTGGAGGTGAGGGCGTGCAGCCCTCTCTGCTGGCGAGGATGTGTAGTCCTTTCAAGGTGAGGGCGTGTAGCCCTCTGACGGTGAGGGTAACTAGTACCCAAGGTGAGGACGTGTAGCCCTCTCAAGGCGAGGACATGTAGTCCTCTGGAGGTGAGGGCGTGCAACCCTCTGATGGTGAGGACGTGTAGTCCTCTCAAGGCGAGGACGTGTAGTCCTCTCAACGGTGAGGGTAACTAGTACCCAAGGTGAGGGCGTGTAGCCCTCTCAAGGCGAGGACATGTAGTCCTCTAGAGGTGAGGGCGTGCAGCCCTCTGATGGTGAGGACGTGTAGTCCTCTCAACGGTGAGGGTAATTAGTACCCAAGATGAGGGCGTGTAGCCCTCTCAAGGCGAGGACGTGTAGTCCTCTGATGGTGAGGGCGTGCAGCCCTCTGATGGTGAGGATGTGTAGTCCTCTCAAGGCGAGGACGTGTAGTCCTCTCAACGGTGAGGGTAACTAGTACCCAAGGTGAGGGCGTGTAGCCCTCTCAAGGCGAGGACATGTAGTCCTCTAGAGGTGAGGGCGTGCAGCCCTCTGATGGTGAGGACGTGTAGTCCTCTCAACGGTGAGGGTAATTAGTACCCAAGATGAGGGCGTGTAGCCCTCTCAAGGCGAGGACGTGTAGTCCTCTGATGGTGAGGGCGTGCAGCCCTCTGATGGTGAGGACGTGTAGTCCTCTCAAGGCGAGGACGTGTAGTCCTCTCAACGGTGAGGGTAACTAGTACCCAAGGTGAGGGCGTGTAGCCCTCTCAAGGCGAGGACATGTAGTCCTCTAGAGGTGAGGGCGTGCAGCCCTCTGATGGTGAGGACGTGTAGTCCTGTCAAGGCGAGGACGTGTAGTCCTCTCAACGGTGAGGGTAACTAGTACCCAAGGTGAGGGCGTGTAGCCCTCTCAAGGCGAGGACATGTGGTCCTCTGAAGGTGAGGGCGTGCAGCCCTCTGTTGGCGAGGATGTGTAGTCCTCTAAAAGCGAGGACGTGTAGTCCTCTCAACGGTGAGGGTAACTAGTACCCAAGGTGAGGGCGGGTAGCCCTCTCAAGGCGAGGACGTGCAATCCTCTGGAGGTGAGGGCGTGCAGCCCTCTGGTGGTGAGGACGTGTAGTCCTCTCAAGGCGAGGACGTGTAGTCCTCTGACGGTGAGGGTAACTAGTACCCAAGGGGAGGGCGTGTAGCCCTCTCAAGGTGAGGACATGTAGTCCTCTGGAGGTAAGGGCGTGCAGCCCTCTGATGGTGAGGACGTGTAGTCCTCTCAAGGCGAGGACGTGTAGTCCTCTCAAGGCGAGGACGTGTAGTCCTCTCAAGGTGAGAACGTGGAGTCCTCTGAAGGCGAGGATGTGTAGTCCTCTAAAGGTGAGGGCGTGCAGCCCTCTGTTGGCGAGGACGTGTAGTCCTCTAAAGGTGAGGGCGTGTAGCCCTACGTTGGCGAGGACGTGTAGTCCTCTCAAGGTGAGGGCGTGCAGCCCTCTGTTGGCGAGGACGTGTAGTCCTCTACAGGTGAGGGCGTGTAGCCCTACGAAGGTGAGGACATGCAGTCCTCTGATGGCGAGGGCGTGTGACCCTCTGAAGGTGAGGACATGCAGTCCTCTGATGGCGAGGGCGTGTAGCCCTCTGAAGGTGAGGACACGCAGTCCTCTGATGGCGAGGGCGTGTAGCCCTCTGAAGGTGAGGACATGCAGTCCTCTGAAAGTGAGGACACACAGTCCTCTTAAGGTGAGGGTGTGCAGCCCTCTGTTGGCGAGGAGTGTAGTCCTCTGAAGACCAGGGTACTAGTACCCGAGGGTCCATCCTTATGAGAAAGCAAGAGATCGACTCATCGAGAGAGCCGGTCATCCCAAATTCAAAAGATTTGGACATTTAGATGTAGGGAATCTATGTAGTTAACATGATTTTGAGGGATGCAAATGCATGCAACCTTTGTTGTGAAATTTGGGTAAATGCGGACTTTATATGAAACAATGCAATGTAATGGAAAGTTGTACAATGTTCATGGCATTCTTTCCCTATTTTGTGATTTTGATTTTGATTTGATTTGATTTTTTTTTTTTTTTTTGGAAAACACAGATTGACTGCCCTTTTGAAAAAGGTGATAATTCATGCAACCTCATCCTATCTTTTTGCTAATCTCTCCGGGAACTCCCTCAGAGTGTATGTTCTTTTTGATTTAGTCACTTGACCATTTTGGAGTGACGACAATGGAGTCGTTTGATGTTTAATAAATCCATTGAAATCCTAGGGTTTGTCCCCTTTTTTTTGTTAAAAACATCGATGGGTGAGAACTTTTGATCGGCCCCTATGTTCACTTGAGGCTCATGCACGGTGCCCCTCATTGCCCCAGTGTAAGGCTTTGAGGTACCAATCGTTGTCTTTCGTCATGACCTTGTAGGAGGGAACCTATTGGGTGAGAACTTCTAATCTGCCCCTAGGTTCGCTTGAGGTTTTTGCATGGTGCCTTTCGTTGCCCCAGTGTAGGGCTTAGAGGTACCAAGTGTTGTCTTGTTTTCACGACCTCGTAGTGAGGAAGAATGAAAGAAGCAGTTGATTCTTGCAAAAAGAATTTTCCAAGGACGAGAAATAGTTGAAGGATCTTTCAGTTGATGGATTAAGTCAAATGACTCCTATGTAGAAGCAAGATGTTTTGATGTCTTGATGATGCTAAAGGATCAAATGCTTCTAAGTTTTATTCAAGACAAGAATCCAAGAAAGTCAAGATATATGATCAAGTTTGATCTCTTAGACTCTTTAGGAAGAAGTTTCCAAATTGAAACAAACAAAAGGTTTGACCAAAGAATTCTATCATTTCAAATTGAGATTTGCTCACTGGTAATCGATTACCAGTAGTTGAAAATGTTTTAATACAAATTTTTAAAACCTGTAATCGATTACATAAGTCTTGTAATTGATTACCAGAGGGGATTTTCAGAAAATAATTTCCAAGAGACATATCTATTCAAATGTTTTATGAACGACCATTCAAATGTTTTAAAGAGAGTTTTCATTGCCCAAACAGTTTTATCCTCTCGAAAGATCAAGAGTTTTTCTGAACTGAAATGTCTTATCCTCTCAAAAAGATTCCTTGGTCAACCACTTGCTTATTCAATAAGGAATTTTTGATTGATCTTCATTTTACAATCTACCTCTTTTACGAGAGACCTCTTCTTCTCTTCTTCTTATTTCTGAAAAGGGATTAAGAGACCGTGGGTCTCTTGTTGTAGAGGATTCCTGAACACAAGGGAAGGGTTATCCCTGTGTGCATTGTTAATCCGAAAAGAAAGAGTGATAGTTCAATTGGGGAATAGTCTTTGCATCTTAATTCAACCCCCCTTTTTCTTAAGGTAACTGAGGCCATTTGTCCAACATCCTATTCTTGATAACTCACTTCTCTCTAAAAAGACAAAATGAGGTCACATGAACGTCCATATTTTTACTTGAAAACACAGTCAATCAAATGCTTTTTTATTTTTTATTTTGAAACTTATTTTTTATTTTGAAACTTATTTGTTTTGAACTTTGCTCGTTGTTTTACGGTACCCCTACCAACGTGCAAGATGAGTAATCTCTGATTGAACGGTCTTGGAAGTCAACACTCAGAAGCGCAGGTTGCTTGAGCAAATAGACCAATGGCTTACACTCACATTCCGGTGGAAGTTGAATAAGCAAAGATGTGTTCGTGAGAGGATGTCCATTTTATCCATATCATTTAACATTGTAACTGTGGTTTATGGCATAAACTTGAAAATCCTGATGAGTCATAACAACAACTTCCAGAATTGCTCCATGTATGGTGTTGCTTGTCAATGTCAGGATTCAACAAGCGATTCTCCTCAAATTTCAGCCAGCCCGTATCAATTAGACCTTGCACCTTATGCTTCAGAGCCCTACAATGCTCAATGGAACGCCCCGGGGCTTCTCCGTGACAAGCACACGTTGCGTTCGAGTCGTATTCTCGGAGAAATGGAGGTTGATGAACCTTGGCTAGGGTTATGGCTACCATTGAATTATCAAGTAGATATGGGATCAAGTTTAGCATATGACAATGGAATTTGGGGTGAACCCTACAGGCTTTTTGCTGCAAAATTCCTTTTTGTTGGTGTTTTTTGGTTTGTGCTAAAGGTGGTGTTCGTCATTGGAAGTGCGGTAGACAGACTTTGTGGTAGATTTAGGGATGACCTTTGTGGATAACTGGGTGGTGGGTAAGGAGAAAGTTTGTTATTGACTGAGTAATGACATTGTTGGGTTTGGTGGGAAACTTGGCCGTATAGGAATGGCAGTCACAGCATGGGTTTCTCCCTCTTTCTCACCCTTTTCATTTGCCCCAGTTTTCTCAGTCGTCCTAGTAGGATGATCAAATTTGCCTCTTTCCGGACCCACATCGATCCTTTCACTAGCGAAGACCAAATCCGCAAAGCTTTGGGGGTGCGTAGCCCACCATCTTTTCATAGTAGAGTATCGATAATGTGTCTACCATCACGATCATCATTTTTTCGTCATTGAGGTGCCACTTTGAGCTGCCAGGTTCTCCACCTTTGGGTGTATTCTTTGAAAGATTTGTGCCCCCCCTTTTGCACATGTTCTGTAGTTGCATCCTATCCGAAGACATTATACTGTCACTGCCTAACGAAGGCCACCACTAGGTCCTTCCAAGAATGGACTCGGGAAGGTTCCAAGTTAGTGTACCAGGTAACAGCTACCCAGTAAGACTTTCTTGGAATGAATGTATCAGTAATTCCTTATCTTTTGCGCATGCCCCCATCTTCTGATAATACCTCTTTAGATGGTTCTTGGGGCAAGTAGTCCCCTTGTACTTGTCAAAGTCCAGCACCTTGAACTTGGGAGGGGTGATGATATTGGGTTCTAGGAACAACTCTTTTGGGTTAGCAAAGGCATAATCTTCACCTCCTTCAATGGCCCTGAGCCTTTCCTCTAAATGATCCAACTTTCCCATTTCTGCCATAGCATGAGGGTTTTTACTTGTCGTGGAATGCAAGAGGTGTAGTTGTGGGTGATACTGAGGGCCTTCCAAAGGGTTTTGTAGGGGTATACCACCAACTGCTTGCCCTTCCGTGGCATATCCGAGGCAAGGCTCGAAGTCGGCTAGATTGTGGTGGGGAATTTCATGGGTCTCTTCCACGGTTTAAGAGACATGTGCATGATCAGTTTGGGGTTGCTGGCTTTCAATGGGTATAGGAGTGGAGTTATTGACATTTTCATTGAGAGTGTATGCCACATTGGGTGGTGTATAGTTGGGAGGCAAGCCATATGATGGGAAGGCGTACTCGTTTTGAATTTGCACATCATGGGGTCATCCGTACTTCCCAAATCTTTGCCTACCATATTTGAGGTTGGATGATTCATTTGCTTGAGGCCAGATGGGAGCATCGGGTTCACCTTAGCGACAACGCTAATAGCGGAAACTATAACCGCATTGGCTTCCATTATCTTCTTCATGCTCATCATGGCCTTCATCATTGTGGCCATTTGCTCTTTTATGGCCTCCATTTTCAGCCTTCATCTTCTCTTGCACCTCCTCTGCTTCACCCATTACTCTAGCTCTAGCACGAGTTCGGTAAGGGCGCCGTAAAGCGTGTCCTTTTCTTTTTGATAACAATGATTAAGTTCATTTTATTTTATTTTATTTTATTTTTCAAGGAAAGAATGCAATGAGCAATGCAACCAATGAAAAGCATGGATGTATGCGAATGATGTACAGTTGAAGTATTGCGAATTTTTACGCAGGATATGGGGTTGAATCAATTTAGATTTTCAACATGGTCCATGACATCTTTGTCAAGGTGAAACTGGAAGTAACAAGGACATCAATAATCCTAAATATGTTTGGCAGTAGACGAAGCAGTGATGTGACTCGATTTATCTTTTGCCCCAATTTTGCAAGACGGTTACTTCCATATTTCAACTTGACTTGATGAACCTTTTTGTAAAAGCATGAGCTTGGTTCAACCCTATAATCCAAGGAATGGCAATTCTGATCGCCAATACTTCAACAACATCTCATAGGGATGAATGACTCGGGCATACTTTAAGCTTATGCACGGAAAATGTAATTATGAATTTGAGATGCCCGAAGAAACACCATTTCCTAGTTAACCATGCATTAGGTACCATGTTCAATTATTTTGTTTTTAAGTGAAACGGGTTTATGATCCCAACATGGTTGGCTCGTGGTGCCTAACACATGAAACTAAGAATGTAGTGTGAAGTTTCACGCTTCCCCCTTTTTGTTTTTGTTTTGTAGAGGAAAACGCAAGGATGAGCAAACATGAAAACAAATGGTATGCAATTTTGCAGATCAAAAAGTTTGTTGAACGCATATGCATGATGATGCCATGACTCATGCAAAATGTGAGGCTGGAATATGATAACGGACAAATGCAGGAACGATATGTTCATTATGATGTTATGAAGAGATGCTTATGCGATGCATGATATGAATGCATTTTACGGACACGAGAGCCCGGAAAATTATCTCTTCTTACTTGTGCATTTGGGGGCGCAGTGCCCCATGTGTACAATTAAGAAGGTGATATGGACCTTCCGGCTTCCCGTGACAAAGGATGAGACCAACATACAATGCATGCTAGAGATAAAATGTGGGAGTGACTTGATTCGCACAAGCTTTTTGGAGTAGAAACATGGGACCAACTCATTTTATTTCAAAAAGGAAGTCGTATCTAGTCAAGGTCTTAGAGACCATACAAGTTTCCTAACGATTTCTAATTATGTGGGCCATTAAGTCTATCATATGCTGACAATAGCCGAGAAGCCCATGAATCTCTTCGGGGGCGGAGTAGGTGTCTGCCATTGCTTTGGCCTTGGCTAGCAATCGGGGAAGTTCTTGACTCCTGTTCAAAGTAAGAGCAAATCGGCCCATCCTCATTGTTGCCTCTTGGTGCAATGAATCAATTACCCTTTCCCTTGCTTCCCTTTCTACTGATATCTTGGTGTACTCATCCTCTAGCCTTTGCTCGTGAGTCGCCGCTAGATTTAGCTTCTCTTTGCACTTATCGATGATGGCCCACATATTCCCTTCAGTCTCGCTTTAACTGTTGGGACAAATTTCTTTTCGACCTAAGGCAAGCCTTTAGCTCGTCCTTCCAGATCATGCCTTTGACCCGTGATGATTCCTTTCACCTCTTCGGAGCTTGAGCTCACTATTGCTGCCCTATAAAGCCCCTCAAAACTTGTTTTGGTCGTGTTCTTCCTTTCGGGCCTTCTTGGTTTCTCATTCCAAGGCTTCAGCGGTGGCCATATTGACGTCCCTTAGTTCATCATACTCTTTTCAGACTTTGATGGCTATGGACTTGAACTTCTCTTCGACTACTCGGGCTCTTTCAAGCTCTGCCTTTAGGGCTTGTACCTCATCACTTTCTTCCGAAGCTTTAACCTCATCGTCCCTCACAGTCTTTAGATTTGGGAGCCAATCCAATCCTTGTGTTCGGACTCTCAGCCACTTATGATAGCCGCCGATGATCCCATTACTGCTTCCCCTAAGCTCTCTGTCCTTTCTTCACGCCGCATCCCATGCCTTGAGAACTCCTTGGAGTACCCTCGCGTTGTGGTCACTAAAACCCCGTGCGATGAAAGGCGTGATGCTTTCGTCTAATGGCGCTCCTCTCATGGGGTAGCCAAGCTGTCTTATGGCGAGAACGGGATTATAATTAATACAACCCCTTGTTCCCATCAAGGGAACATTTGGACATCCTTCGCATGAAGATAGAATCTTGATTCTTCCTTCCTTCTAGCGAGGGAACCAATTAACAGACGCCCCCCCATGCTAGCCAAGAGTTGGTCCCTATTCGCCTTTCCTTTTTCGACGCACGAGCGGTAACCTTGTAGCGGATAGACGGGCCTACCTTCTTGGAGAAAAAGGTGTGAAACCAGCCCCACATAGAGAGCTGGAGTACAGCAAACAATCCTTGCATTGCTTTCTTCGCATCTTCGGTCGAAGGTGTCATATAGGTCGGCTAGCATAGCGACAACCGGACTTTCCTTGTGGTTATGATAGGCGAGAAAAACGTCGATCGCTGCCAGGTCCACCAACCCATCCACATTTGGAAAGAGGACTCCCTCGAAAATCAACAGTGTGAGAATATCTATGAATGGGGTCCACTCGCCTTTATCTACCAAGATTCTTGCTTTTACCTCCAAATATTTTCTCGGTATTCCGACCACCCCATTTTCGACTTGCCTTTGGCGGTCTAATTCCTGCGCCGAGATTTGGACTTTTTTTTTTTTTTTTTTTTTAGAAATCCTGGCCAATGAGGGGTAGAACCCTGAGAAGAGGTATGGTTTCCTTCCCCCTAGAGGACATCCTAGGATTTCTTCGAATTCTTCCACCATGGGTGATAGTTGGAAGTCCCCAAAAGTGAAGCACCTCAACGGATGATCATAATACTGGGCAAGGGAGGCAATGGACTCTGTGGAGACTTCTACCCTAGCTAGGTCCCAAATCTTACCATAGGCTTTGCAGAAGGCTTGCCGTTGAAGTTGACCCATTAATTGCCCCCACTTTCGTAAACTGGTGACCTCTAAGCTCTTGATTTTGACTTGATAGAACCTCTTTTTAAACGAAGGCTTTTGACTTAATCCCATGTTTTACTAAAGTGAAATAAAATCTAGTGCGAATCAAAACTCCGACATCTATCATGGGTGGAATGGATGAATGCATGAAGAAATGCATATGACACAGATGCAATTTACGAATACGGGAGCCCGAGAAACTGTCTCCTTCTTAGATACAACGTCTAGGGGTAGCAAAGTACCCCAACGTATATATTTAAAACGGTGACACGGACCCTTCGTTGGTTTGCTAAAGTGAGGGGATCAAAGACGAAACCTACGCATGATGCATATGCGAAAGGCACAACACGGGGATGTACATAGTACGACAATATTCACAAACAAATATAAGCAAAAGGGTATATGATACTTATGCATGGCAGTGTGAAAAATGGCACGCAACGTGTTTGCTCCGTGCCCCTATTTAAGGGACCTATAAGGGAAAGAGCTAACTAGGCTTTTAGTAATAATCCCCAAGGTAATCATATCTCTCTTGATGGTTTCTAGAGGTATCATCCCCTTCGAAGAACATACTGCAGCAGTAGGGACTACTAGCAACAATAAGTTTTCAAAGAGAAAAGCTCTAGATGAGGGTTCACTGTAATCAAGCAAGTCGGAGACCTAGCATGATCACAGATTCACCTCCACTCCTTATGTTCCCATGAACCCGGGTATAGGGCCCTTTTTCACTCACAGTGTGTGCAAATAGTGTTAGTGTTTGTGTGCAGCAAATGAATAAATATTTACCTCATGCATACATTCTAAAACACACTAAAAGCAACAAAAAGTTTATATACACAAGAACATAAGACAAATAAAGGGAAACCAACAAAGGAGAAAGTCATGATAAAACATTGCACAAGATTAAATGGCCTAACTCTCTAAAAAACAGTCCCCAGTGGAGTCGCCAACTGTCGCAACCTACCCTTCGGCGGGAGGGCGACGCGAGACTCGCGGGATGCGTGTTCCACGAAAGGAATACGCGCGGAGTCGCCACCAACGTTTATTTGAGGAAAACGTCGGAAAAACCGGAAAAGACGCGATCTACGAACATTTTAGTGAAAGGTTCGGGAGTTGTATTTACGCACGGGGAAGGTATTAGCACCCCACACGTCCGCCCCAAGGGACAGCAGCCTTTAATCGAATGTGCAAACATGACTTTGATTTTTTATGTTCCCTTTTTATGTCTCTATATCCTTTATACCCTTTTTATATTTTCTCTTTTTGTGGTCGACAAGGGTGTTTCCCTTTGCTCCTACGTATTCCTCAATTTGGGATGAGAAAATCAGACCTACGTAGTTCTTTTTTATCAAGTGATTCTTTTTTACTTTAAGAGGTGATCATTTTAAGGCGTTGGACCTTAAAAATGATCCATTTTACTTAGTGAGGAAATGAAATGACAAACTTCAAAAGCCTATTTTTTATGGACGAGCTTGACTAGGCGAATTGATTTTAGCCTTTTAGTTTCACTTTAGTTATTAATCAATTCGATTAAGAATGAGAAATCCCAAAGAGAAAACGTCCACTTGATTTTCCGCTTTATTTTACTAAAAGATGTCTTTTTGATTATTATATTATTTTTTACCTCTTTTTGATTTCCAACGTGGTTACGGCACGACCGAACGGTCGGAATTTATTTTAACCGAAGTTAATGGATAATACAATTCAAACGTTTGGTGGAAATTTATTTTATTTTTAAGTTAAGCGAGAAATGACTTAAGTAAAATGGCTTAAGCACGTCAACAGGGGGTATAAAAAGTAAACAAAACGAGAATAAAAATGCACGAAACACAATGTGGACCACTACGGGCACATAGAATGAATCGAAAAGCTTGGTTCGAGGTACTTACCCGTTGAAGATCGAAGAACGATGAAGAACGAATGAAGAACGTCGAAGAACGGTTGAAACCTTTGCGAAATTCTTCACGGAAAACGTTACGGAAACGTTTCGGAAGCGCCTCGGCTTAGATTTTCTTCACGGAAACGATTTTTCCAAGCAAATTCGAAAGAGAGAGAAGTGCCTAAGGGGCTGAACCCCTTCCTTCTTGCCTTCCTCCCCTATTTATAGCAAAATAGGGGAGGTGGTTGCCGCCCAGCTCGCCCAGGCGAGCTCAGCTCGCCCAGGCGAGCAGGGTTGCTTCCTCCAGAAGCAACCGCCTTCTGGAGGAATATTCCGGAGGGCCCAAGTGGGCCTGGGTGCTATTTGCACCCCCATTTTTACTAAGTACACCCCCTCTGCTGTTTTTTGGTGATTTTTTTTTCGTAAAGTTACG
The DNA here is from genome assembly GCF_004193775.1 of Glycine soja. Classification (NCBI taxonomy): domain Eukaryota; kingdom Viridiplantae; phylum Streptophyta; class Magnoliopsida; order Fabales; family Fabaceae; genus Glycine; species Glycine soja. The sequence continues at coordinate 106,620 of NW_021144383.1, forward strand.
GAAACTTACGAATTTCGTAACGATACTTGTTTTCTTTCCGTAATGTTACGGAACCTTGCGGATTACATAATCATCCCCTTTTTGACTTACGGAATGTTACGGAACCTCACTTAATTATGCAACGATGCTTCCATTTGATTTCCGGTGTGTCACGGAAACTTACGGATTGTGCATCAATATTTTTTTGGTTTTTCGGCATGTCCTGGAATTTCACAAATTGCCTAATGATGGGTGCCAAGCACCTCACGAGGACCAAAGAATGGTCGCACGTCATCGAGCAAAGGTCCCCGGACGAAATTAGGGTATGAGAAGATCTCTTCACTAGATTCTTCCCCTTTTGCTTCTTCACTTTTACTAGAGGAAGGTGAAGTAGTAGCCTCATCTTGGCTACTATAAATGTCTTGGCCCCTCATAATCATGGTTTTCTTGGTGGGGCATTGAGAAGTAATGTGTCCTCTTCCAAGACATTTAAAGCACTTCATGGAGCTAGTCTTCTCTTGCATACTAGCCTTAAGGGGTTGCTTTTCTATTGTCTTCCCCTTATCATCTTTGGGCTTAGAAGGTCTCACCCCTAAGATTCCTTGACCTTGGTATTTCTTTGGATAAGAGTGAGAGCCATAAGATTTTGAAGTAGACTTCCTTTTAAGTTGTTGCTCTACCCTTATTTCCCAATCTAAATTAGCCTCTACATTGTCCTTCCCATGGAAGTATGAGAGTTTAATGTTAACCTCTTGAGGTTTTCTTTCATTTTCTCTCCTATGGGAGTGAGGTCTAAGATGTGACCTATGCCTTCCTTCATAATAGTCATGAAGTTCTTCACTTAGGCACTTGCAAGAGTTATGACTACTATAGGAGACATGTTTTTCTCTTTTCATTTCTTTCATTATTTTTCTTCTTTCTTCCTCTCTTATTTTCTTTCTTTCATCTTGACTTATTTCTTCCACTCTTTTTTTACCTTTTTCTTTTCTCTCTTGTTTTTCTTTCCACAACTTAAGGGATCTCAACTCATCTAATATCTTATACAAGGGGTCCTTAGGAGTAGAACCCTCACCATTAACACTAGATGAAGAATGAAGACTCATGTTGGTTCCTAAGTTATGGTTCTTTCTTGTTGGGGGTTTGAAAACAAAAGGTAAAATAAACTATGGTTGAAAATAGCCAAAATAAACACTAAAAGAGGTGTGAAAGATAAGGTAAAAACTAATTGGTAAAAGGCAAGCTATCTAGGTGGTTTGACAATGGAGGGTAAAAGAAATAAGCTATGAAAGTAAGCAAGAAATTAAAGTGCAAGAAATGCAAACTAGGCGGATCCTAAGAGTGTTTGGATGACCTCATTTAAGGTTCCCAACAAAACACTCACTATCCTAAGGGAAAATTGCCTAAAATTATTACACACAAATGGAAGTAGGGTGACCTAGCGGAGGCTCCCAACTTACTTCCAATGAAAGGCCTTTTTGTTACAAAATTTGAAAGCAAAGCAAATTGCCAATTACAAAATTACAAAGAAAAAAAGTCCTCAATTGTGGTGGCTATTCTCTCTTTAGTGTTTCACTCAATTTGAAGTGCTTCTTAGTCCAATAGCTCTTAAGGTGGTTGGCCCCTTGCTTCTTGACTCAAATTCTTCAAGATATGGCACCAATCCTCCTTTCCAATTCCCTATATGGCAACTCACAAGCAAGGAAACAAAGAGACAAGCAATAACCAAAGACCAAAAAAAATGAAATGAAAGCTAAACCAATAGAGTTTTAACAAGACAAATTTCCAAGGATAATTCAACAATTAAAGCAATGAAAAGCACAAAAAAAAGCAAGCTAGGACTCAAAGAGAAACCTAGAATGGCTCTAGAGTAGAGTAGAAAAACTCTAAAAAAAAGACTCAAGAAACCTCTAGTTTTGGCACTTGTTTTCACAATAATTTTCAATTGAAATTTCAGAACTAGGATTGGTATAAAATAGGCACCAATTATAGAACAAATTTTGAGCCAAAACAACAAGCACACTTTCCTTTCACTATTTTTTTTCCTGGACACTGATTTTTCTGCCAACTTGTGAGATTTTTCTTATTTTTTCCTTTAATCCAAATCGCTTGGTTCTTTTTTATTATTTTGGTCCAGATGTCTAGAAAATTCAGTAAAAGTTTCAGCTCAAAAAACGTAGTGACCGATTCCCAGTAATTTATACAAGTTCGTATGTTCAAGCTGCCAGCACCAGCGATTTCAACCTAGAAATCAAGAGTAGTGTTTATGTTGCTTAAGGCTTGGATAGTTACAATTTGTGTTTGCTTATGCTCAATTATATTGAATAACACAATTCAAGAGAGCTTAAGACTTATTTTGATTCACAAATCCAGCCACAACTCAGCACCACAACTCAACTTCATCATAGGCATCATGTAGGAAACTTAGAAAACAAAAAAAAGAGTTCAACAACAAGACTACTTCTAGGAATTGATTTAGAACATGTTATGAACTAAATAACATGCATGAATTAGACTCAAAATTCAAAAGATAGGCTAAGAATGACAAGAATACATGAAAAAATGTATCTAGAATTCAATCAACAAAATAAAAATTCAACACAAACTTAGAACATAATGTGACAATTACTATGACTAAACATGACTCTAAGACAACATGGATTAAGTGATTTACACTTAGATTTTTGTGTTTTTTTTCTAATCAATATTTTGGAAGAAAATTTAGATCTAAGGTTCAGCACAAGAATATTATGAATGAAAAATGATAGAACCTAAAATCAACACAAAAACAAGATTCAAGAGTAGATCTACAAAATTTGAACCATAGAAATGCAAGAACAAGTGTAGATCTAAGATTTAATCGGTTTATTTTTTTTTGAATCTACTCTAAACAGCACCAAACCACAAGACAATGAAGGACATACATGGAGAATAAGATGAAAAACAAGGAATTAAAGAGAATTCACCGAACAAAAAGATAGAGGAAGCAAAAGAACATCACCTAGATGAAGATGCTCTTGATACCACATGATGCAAGCTCCATTGGAGCTTGTAGGCCTAGGATCTTCTTCATCAATGGATTCCTTTGCTTCTTGGAAGTTGAATGGCAGCGGAATGGACAAAGGGAGAGAGAGAGAGGAGACGCCACTTCAAGGAGAAGATGAGTCTAGAAGAAGCTCACCACCATAGGAGGCCATGGATAAGAGCTTGGAAGAAGAAGGAGATGAATGAAGGGAGAGGGAGAGGGAGAGAAGAGCAAGAAATTTTGTGCTCTAAATGAGCTTTGAAATCTGAAGTTTAATATTCAAATCATCAAAGTTGAATAAAATGCACACACATGACCTCTATTTATAGCCTAAGTGTCACACAAAATTGGAGGGAAATTCAAATTTCACTTGAATTTGAAATTGAATTTGTGGAGCCAAAATTTCACTAATTATGATTAGTGAATTTTAGTTATGGTTCAGCCCACTAATCCAATATCAATTCCAAGATTCTCCACTAAGTGTGCTTAGGTGTCATGAGGCATGAAAAGCATGAAGGACATGCACAAAGTGTGACTATATGATGTGGCAATGAGGTGTAGTAAGCAAATGCTCACCTCCCCCTCTAAAATTTAATTGGATTGGGCTTCTACCAATTCAATTAAATTTATTTCCAACCACACACATCAAATATCCACTTAGTGCATGTGAAATTACAAAACTACCCCTAATACAAAAACTAGTCTAGGTGCCCTAAAATACAAGGGCTGAAAAATCCTAAATTTCTAAGGTACCCTACCTACATTATGGAGCCCTAAATACAAGGCCCAAAAATAATGAAACCTTAATCTAATATTTACAAAGATAAGTGGGCTCGTACTTAGCCCATGGGCCCGAAATCTACCCTAAGGCTCATAAGAACCCTAGGGCCTTCTCTTGCATCTCTGGCCCAATCTACTTGGAGTTTTCTATCCAATGCCCTTGCGGGGTAGGATTGCATCAGATATGACCACCTTGGGGATTATCACTGAAAACCCTTTTAGCTCTCTCCCATATAGGTCCCTTGAATAGGGGCACGAAGCGGAGACGCTGCGTGCCATTTTTTCACACTGCCATGCATAAGTGTCATGTACCCTTTTGCTTATATTTTGTGAATATTGTCATACTTGACACTCCCATGTTGCGGCTTTCGCATATGCATCATGCACGGATTCTGTTTTGATCCCCTCTCTTTGGCAAACCAACGGAGGGTCTGTGCCACCTTCTTAAATATGGAGACAATTTCCCGGGCTCCCGTATTCATAAATTGCATCTGTGTCATATGCATTTCTTTACGCATGAATTCTGTCATATGCATTTCTTCATGCATTCATCCATTCAACGGAGGGTCAGTATTATGATCAGTCGATGAGGTGCTTCACCTTTGGGGACTTCCAGCTATCACCTATGGTAGAAGAATTTGAAGAGATCTTAGGATGCCCTCTAGGGGGAAGGAAACCCTACCTCTTCTCAGGGTTCTATCCCTCATTAACTAGAATTTCTAAGATAGTCCAAATCTCGGCGCAGGAATTAGACCACAAAAAGCAAGTCGGAAATGGGGTGGTTGGAATACCAAGAAAATATTTGGAGGCAAAAGCCAGAATCTTGGTAGGAAAAGGCGAATGGGCCCCGTTCATAGACATTCTCGTACAATTGATCTTCAGAGGAGTCCTCTTTCCGAATGTCGATGGGCTGGTGGGCCTAGCAGTGATCGACGCTTTTCTCGTCTATCATGACCACAAGGAAAGCCCAATTGTCGCTATGCTAGCCGACCTATATGACACCTTTGATCGAAGATGTGAGAAGAGCAGTACGAGGATTGTTTGTTGTACTCCAACTCTTTATGTATGGTTGGTTTTGCACCTTTTTTGCCAAGAGGTAAGGCATGCTTGCCCGCTAGAAAGTCATCACTCATGCACAGAGAAAGGAGGCACAAATTGGGACCAACTCTTAGCAAACAAAGAAGGAGCGTCTATCAACTGGTTCCCTCGATGGAAAGAAGGAAGAGTCGGAGTTCTTATTTCGTGTGGAGGGTTTCCGAATGTTCCCTTGATGGGGACAAGGGGTTGCATCAGTTACAATCTCGTTCTTGCTATAAGGCAACTTGGCTACCCTATGAGAGGGGCACCACTAGAGGAAGAGCTCGTGCCTGTCATTTCGTGAGGTTTCAATAAGACCAACATGGAGACACTTCAGAAGGCCCACAAGGCATGGGAGGTTGTGCAACAGAAGGACAAAGAACTCAGGGGCAGTAACAATGGGCCCATCGGTGGCTACCGTAAGTGGTTGAAAGCCCACGTGCAAGGTTTGGATTGGCTCCTGAGTTTGAGAACCGCTAAAAGGGAGGAGGTTGAGGCACCAGAGGAAGACGAAAAGGTGCAGGCCCTTAGGACAAAACTCAAGCAAGCTCAAACAGTTAAAGAAAGGTTCAAATCAGCAGCTCTTAAAATCCAAAAGGAGAATGCCGAATTGAGAGATATAAATATAGCTACCACCAAGGCTTTGGAACAAGAGACCATGAGGGCTCGTAGGGAAGAGCACGGCCGGAACAAGTTCTGAGGGGCTCTGTGGGGCAGCAACAGCGAGCTTAAGCTCCGGAGAGAGGAAAGGGACCAATCACGAGTAGACAGTTTGATCTTGAAAGATGAGTTGAAGGTTTGCTCAAGGTCCAAAAGAAACTTGTCTCAGCGGTTATGCGAAATAGAGACCAACATGTTAGCTATCATCAGCAAGTACCAAGAAGAACTAAATCTAGCTACGGCCCATGAGCATAGTGTGGCGGACGAGTATGCCCAAATGTACGCGGAAAAGGAGGCTAGAGGAAGGGTGATCGACTCGTTACATCAAGAGGCAACGATGTGGATGGACTAGTTTGCTCTTACCTTGAACGGGAGTCAAGAGCTTCCCCGATTGCTAGCCAAGGCCGAAACAATGGCGGACACCTACTCTGCCCCCGAGGAGATCCACGGACTTCTCGGCTATTGTCAGCATATGATAGATTTAATGGCCCATATAATTAGAAACCGCTAGGAAGTTTGTATTATCACTCAGATCTTGACTAGTTAAACTATCTAAATAAAATGAGTTTATCCCGCGTTTTTACTCCAAAGATCAGTGCGAATCAAATCACTGCCGCATTTTATCTCTAGCATGCATTCATATCATGCATTGAATAAGCATCTCTTCATGGCATCATAATGAACATATTGTTCCTGCATTTGTCTGTTGTCATATTCCAACATCGAATTTTGCATGAGTTATTACATCATCATGCATATGCGTTCAACATACTTTTGTTCTACAAACTGCATACCTGTTGTTTTCATGCATTTTCCTCTACAAAACAAAAACAAAAATGGAAGCATGAAAATTCATGATGCATTCTTGGTTGCAGATATTCGGTACCATGAGCCAACCATGTTGGGATCATAAACCCGTTTCACTTAAAAACAAAATGAGTGAACATGGTACCTAATGCATGGTTAACTAGGAAATGATGTTTCTTCGGGCATCTCAATTTCATAATTACATTTTCCATGCATAGCTTAAAGTATGCCCGAGTCATTCATCCCTATGAAAAGTTGTTGAAGTATTGGCGATCAAAATTGCCATTCCTTGGATTATAGGGTTGAACTAAGTTCATGCTTTTACGAAAAAATTTCATCAAGTCAAGTTGAAGTATGGAAGTAACCATCTTGTAAAAATTGGGGCAAAAGATGAATCGAGTTACATCGCTGCTTCGTCTACTGCCAAACACATTTAGGACTGTTGATGTCCATGTTACTTCCAGTTCCACCTTGACAAAGATTTCATGGACCATGTTGAAAATCTAAATTGATTCAACCCCATGTCCTGCATAAAAATTCGCAATACTTCAACTATGCATCATTCACATACATCCATGCTTTTCATTGGTTGCATTGTTCATTACATTCTTTCCTTGAAAAAAGAAAAGCAAACTTAATCATTGTTATAAAAAAGAAAAGAACATGCTTTACGGTGCCCTTACCGAACCCGTGCTAGAGCTAGAGTAATGGGTAAAGTAGAGGAGGTGCAAGAGCAGATAAAGGCCGACATGGAGGCCATGAAAGAGCAAATGGCCACAATGATGGAAGCCATGATGAGCATGAAGAAGATAATGGAAGCCAATGCAGTTACAGTTGCCACTACCAGCACTATTGCTAAGGTGAACCCGATGCCCCCATCTAATCTCAACCAAATGAATCATCCAACCGTAGATATGGTAGGCAAAGAATTGGGAAGTACGGGCGGCCCCCCATTATGAGCAAATTCAAAACAAGCATGCCTTCCCACCATATGGCTTGCCTCCCAACTATACACCACCCAATGTGGCATACATTCCCAATGAGGATGTCAATAACTCCGCTCCCATACTCATTGAAAGCCGACAAACTGATCATGCACATGTCTCTTAAACTGTGGGGGAGACACATGAAATTCCCCACCACAATCTAGCCAACTTCGAGCCTTGGCTCGGATATGCCACTGAAGGGCAAGCAGTTGGTGGTATACCCCTGCAAAACACTTTGGAGGGCCCTCAGTATCACCCCCAGCTACACCTCTTGCATTCCACAACAAGTAAAAACCCGCATGCTATGGCAGAAATGGAAAAGTTGGATCATCTAGAGGAAAGGCTCAGGGCCATTGAAAGAGGTGAAGATTATGCCTTTGCTAACCTAGGAGAGTTGTTCCTAGTACCCATTATCATCACTCCTCCCAAGTTCAAGGTGCTGGACTTTGACAAGTACAAGGGGACTACTTGCCCCAAGAACCATCTAAAGATGTATTGTCGGAAGATGGGGGCATACATAAAAGATGAGGAATTGCTGATACATTCCTTCCAAGAAAGTCTTACTGGGGTAGCTGTTACCTGGTACACTAACTTGGAACCTTCCCGAGCCCATGCTTGGAAGGACCTAATGGTTGCCTTCGTTAGGCAGTGTCAATATAATGGCTTCGGATAGGATGCAATTACAGAACATGTGCAAAAAAAGGGGGCACAGATCTTTCAAAGAATACGCCCAAAGTTGGAGGGATCTGGCAGCCCAAGTGGCACCCCCAATGATGGAAAGGGAGATGATAATCGTGATGGTACACACATTACCAGTATTCTACTATGAAAATGGTGGTTTACACACCTTCCAACTTTGCGGATATGGTCTTCGCCGGCAAAAGGATCGAAGTGGGTCTGAAAAGAGGCAAATTTGGTCATCCTGCTTTGATAAAAACTGGGGCAAATGAAGAGGATGAGAATGAGGGAGAAACCCATGCTGTGGCTGCCTTTCCTATATAGCCAAGTTTCCCACCAACCCAACAATGTCATTACTCAGCCAATAACAACCCATCTCCTTACCCATCAGCCAGTTATCCACAAAGGCCATCCCTAAATCAAACCACAGAACCCACCTACCACACGACCAATGCTAAACACCACCTTTAGCACAAACCAAAACACCAACCAAGAAATGAGTTTTGCAGCGAAAAAAAACCTATAGAATTCACCCCAATTCCGGTGTCCTATGCTGACTTGCTCCCATGTCCACTCGATAATGTAATGGTAGCCATAACCCCTGCTAGGTTTCCTCAACCTCCATTTTTCCAAGGATACGACTCGAACGCAACGCGTGCTTGTCATGGAGAAGCCCCGGGGCATTCCATTGAGCACTGTATGACCTCAAAGCGTAAGGTGCAAGGTCCAATTGATGCGGGCTGGCTGAAATTTGAGGAGAATCGCGTGTAAATCTTAACATTGACAAGCGACACCACACATGGGGCAATTTTGAAAGCTGTTGTTGGATGTCTCTAATGACTCATCAGGATTTTCAAGTTTATGCCACAGTTACAACGCCAAATAAATGGATAAATTTGACATCTTTGTCCCTCATCCTCTCATAATTACATCTCTGCTTCCACTGGAATATGGGTGCGAGCCATTGATTTGTTTGCTCAAAATGACCTGCGTTCCTGAGTGTTGACTTCCATGACCGTTCAATCAGAGATTACTCGTCTTGCACGTTGGTGGGGGTGTCGTAAAACAACGAGTAAAGTTGAAAACAAATAAGTTTCAAAATAAAAAAAGGGGTTCAAAAAGAAAAAAAAACATTGGATTTACTGTGTTTTCAAGACGTTCATGTGACCTCATTTTATCATTCCGGAAAGTTTGTCTTTTTAGAGTGAAGTGAGTTATCAAGAATAGGGTTGGACAAATGGCCTCAGTTATCTTAAGAACGGGGGGGGGGGGGGTTGATGTGCCATCATTTTCTTCTATTTTCTAAACCCTTTTTGCACCATTTTAATTACTGATTGGTCTTAATTGTCAATTAATCAGGCAGTTTTATTATTTGGGCTCATTTAGCTAATTTGATGTTTTTAATCTAATTTTAGGAATTAATGAAACATTGGGCTTAATCCGGATTTTGGTTATGGACTTGAAGAGGGCAAATAAAGCAGCGCTTACCTTAGTTAATTTCTAATTACGAAATTTCGCAATTTTATTTTATGTTGTTCAGTGTTTATTTCGTTTTGGGCCAGAGTATTGTAATAGGGCCCAGTGACTTTGAGTGACTCTTTTTAAATAGCAGCCTTGGGATTCGTGCCAGGCTATTCTATTATGCTATTCATTATTCAGAGCTTTTGTTTTAGGGTTTTACGTCTTCTGCTTTGATGCTACTGCTCACGTAATGCAATTTTACATTTTCTGCTTCTAATTACAATTTCGTTCTTGCTTCTTCTTCTACTCTCATTTACGTTTTTGTTTCATTTACATTTCTGTTCATTTACGTTTCTGTTCATTTACGTTTTTGTTCATTTACGTTACTGCTTCATGTTTCATTTGCGGTTTTTGTTTGAATCCATGGAAGGCTAGATTTTCTGGTGTTGTTTCCTTTTGAGGACGAAGCCCAACTCTCTTTGAGGTTTCACTTGTAATGTGGTTTCCTGGCAGTTTTCCCTTCACCAGTTATTCCAAATTCGTGAACATTAATCAGTGCACGCTTCGTGTTCGATTAATTGCCTCTGAGCCTAACTTGCGTTCATGCTTAATGGACGAAGGGCTAACTGGTGTATGTGGTGCCTAATCACGTATTGAAAACCCTAAGTTGATTTTCGCTTAGTAAATTGAAATAGGGTTGGATTAAGTGGTTGACTGTTAGGGACAAATTCTCCATAACCCAGGATAAGAAAATGGCTTCTGAATCAGAGGAAACAACCCGTTTTTAATATTAGTAGTTTCGTATTCCAGTTTACTTGTTCTGCTCTTTAATCACAAAACAAACAAACTCCCCCAATCGTTACTGTTACTGCAAGTATATTATGAACATTTGGTTTATCACTGCTCGTTGGGAAACGACCTAGGATCACTTCCTAGTTACTGCATTTTCATGTTTATTTGATTCGGGTATGGCCTCGATCAAATTTGGCGCCGTTGCCGGGCAGTAGTGTCCAAAGGTTCATAATAGCTAGCTAGTGTTGTGTGTTTAATCCTTTCGTGTTTTATGTTTAATTGTTAGTATTGTGTTAGTGTTGTTTAGTGTCCTGGTATTTTGTTTAATGTGTGTTCTGTTTCAGTTTTCCCATTAAGCGTTTCCCCTGTTTCAGTTTTCCCATTAAGCGTTTCCCCTATTTCAGTTTTGGGTGTTTTGCTGTGAATAGTGTTTTGCGACGGACTTAGCGACCATTTCTGCTTGCAGCAAACCAGAGTAGTAGTAGAAATCCCTTAGCGACGGATTTTAGTGACCACCCATGCTGAATTATTTGTGATTTTTAGTTTTAGTAGCTAGGGTTGTTATTTTTGGCTGAATTTTTTGTGGTAACTTCTTTTAACCTATATTTTGTGGGAAAAATAGCTAGAGCCTATAGTTTGGTAAGATTTGAAAGTTCCAAAAAAGTAGCAAATTTTGTGTTTGTCGAAACTTCAAACAGCCATAACTTTTGCTCCGGTTATCAGAATCGCAATTATTATATATGTATTTGGGGTAGAAAAAAATTTCCTACGCTGTGGCAGCCTGCCATAGGCCGGCTGAGGTCTCCATCATCCAAAAAAAGCGATTCTGTCAAAAGTTTTTTATTTTTCAAGTTTTATTCACTTATTTTTCTTAACCTACCAATTTTAGTTTTCATAGTTAGACTTTGAATTTTTGTCTGAAATTTTTGTGCTATCTTCTCATCATTTTATAAGGTTGCTCACAAAATTTCAAGTCATTTGGATATCATTTGAGGGTAGCTGTAGTTCAAACCTACACCTTTATTTACATGACAAGGCAACTAGTTGTGTGCATGCTGAATGTAGTGTATGACTAGAGGCAATCCATCTGACTTACAACCTTTTGATCCTGAGATATATAGGACATTTCACAGATTAGTTAGGCATCATTTTATACCTTTTGATCATTCTGAGCATTCCATTACTGGTGAATCTGTGCATTCTGTTATTGGTGATTTTGAACATCCTGATCTTGAGCATTATAATTTTGAGCACTCTGATTCTGAGCATTCTGATTTTGCACATTCTGAGAACATGGCACAACCTCCACCCCGTGAGAGGACTCTAAGGGAAATGGCTGTACCTGATTTCACCTACGAAAGCTTGTGCATCCAATACCCTGATGAGGATGTCCCATATGTTCTTAAAACTGGACTGATTCATTTGCTTCCAAAGTTTCATGGCCTTGTAGGTGAAGACCCGCACAAACATTTGAAAGAATTTCACATTGTCTGCTCCACCATGAAACCCCCAGATGTCCAAGAGGATCACATATTTCTGAAGGCTTTTCCTCATTCATTAGAGGGAGTGGCAAAGGACTGGCTGTATTACCATGCTCCAAGGTCCATCACGAGTTGGGATGACCTTAAGAGAGTATTCTTAGAAAAAAATTTCCCTGCTTCTAGGACCACAACCATCAGGAAGGATATCTCAGGTATTAGACAACTTAGTGGAGAGAGCCTGTATGAGTACTGGGAGAGATTTAAGAAACTATGTGCCAGTTGCCCCCACCATCAAATTTCAGAGCAGCTTCTTCTCCAATATTTTTATGAAGGACTCAGTAATATGGAGAGAAGTATGATAGATGCTGCCAGTGGTGGAGCCCTTGGAGACATGACCCCTGCTGAAGCCAGAAATTTAATTGAGAAGATGGCTTCCAATTCCCAGCAGTTTAGCGCCAGAAATGATGCCATAGTCATAAGAGGAGTGCATGAGGTAGCTACAAACCCATCTGCATCATCTGAAACTAAGAAGCTTGAAGGCAAACTGGATGCATTGGTTAACTTGGTAACCTAGCTGGCCTTGAATCAGAAATCTGTACCTGTCGCAAAGGTTTGTGGTTTGTGCTCCTCTGCTGACCACCATACAAACCTTTGCCCTTCCATGCAGCAACCTGGAGCAATTGAGCAGCCTGAAGCTTATGCTGCAAATATTTACAATAGACTTCCTCAACCTCAGCAGCAAAATCAACCACAGCAGAATAATTATGACCTCTCCAGCAACAGATACAACCCTGGATGGAGGAATCACCCTAATCTCAGATGGTCCAGCCCTCAGCAACAACAACAGCAGCCTGCTCCTTCCTTCCAAAATGCTGCTGGCCCAAGCAGACCATACATTCCTCCACCAATCCAACAACAGCAACAACCCCAAAAACAACCAACAGTTGAGGCCCCTCCACAACCTTCCCTCGAAGAACTTGTGAGGCAAATGACTATGCAGAACATGTAGTTTCAGCAAGAGACCAGAGCCTCCATTCAGAGCTTAACCAATCAGATAGGACAATTGGCTACCCAATTGAATCAACAACAGTCCCAGAATTCTGACAAGCTGCCTTCTCAAGCTGTCCAAAATCCCAAAAATCTCAGTGCCATTTCATTGAGGTCGGGAAAGCAGTGTCAAGGACCTCAACCCGTAGCACATTCCTCATCTGCAAATGAACCTGCCAAACTTCACTCTACTCCAGAAAAAGGTGATGACAAAAATTTACCTAACAATTTCTGTGCAGGTGAATCTTCTTCCACAGGTAATTCTGATTTGCAGAAGCAGCACATTCCCCCTCTTCCATTCCCTCCAAGAGCAGTTTCCAACAAAAAAATGGAAGAGGCAGAGAAAGAGATCTTGGAAACGTTTAGAAAAGTAGAGGTAAACATACTTCTGTTGGATGCAATAAAGCAAATTCCAAGATATGCTAAATTCTTGAAGGAGCTGTGCACTAATAAGCGGAAGCTTAAAGGAAGTGAACGAATTAGCATAGGCAGAAATGTCTCCGCATTGATTGGTAAATCTGTTCCTCAAATTCCTGAAAAATGCAAAGATCCAGGTACATTCAGCATACCTTGTATTATAGGGAATAGTCAGTTTGACAATGCCATGCTAGATTTAGGAGCCTTTGTTAGTGTCATGCCTCTGTCTATTTTTAATTCTCTATCTCTAGGTCCCTTGCAGTCAACTGATGTGGTAATTCATTTAGCTAATAGAAGTGTTGCCCATCCTGTTGGTTTCATAGAATATGTCTTAGTTAGAGTTGGTGAACTGATTTTCCCTATTGATTTTTATATTTTGAATATGGAGGATGAATTCTCTCAAGGATCAGTTCCCATCATTCTAGGCAGACCCTTTATGAAAACTGCTAGAACTAAGATAGATGTATATGCAGGCACACTATCCATGGAGTTTGGTGATATAACTGTTCATTTTAATATTCTGGATGCTATGAAATACCCATCTGAAGATCTTTCTGTATTTCATGCTGAAATAATTGACCATGTTGTTGATGAATACATGAATGATCTTTATTCTAATCTGCATGCCTCTCACTCTTCATGCATTGAGTCTGAAATTGTACTTGATCATATGTCTGAATTTGATGTTGAGAGTGAATCTGAGAGTGATATTGATTGCATGTCTGGTGGTGGTGTTTTACCTCTCGAGATTGATTTTATAGAGTCAGATAGGACTAACCATGTTTCAGGAAGTACACATACCTCTGACTTTCTTTATGAGGTAAAGGCTGAGAAACCATCTCCTTCTACCACTGTTCAGCCGACCACACCAGAATTGAAGCCTCTGCCATCAAATTTAAAATACGCTTACTTGGATGATAGCAAGAGTTTTCCAGTGATTATATCTGCCTCCCTTGCTGATGAGCAAGAGGAGAAGTTGTTGTCAGTTCTCAAGAAGCATAAGAAGGCTATAGGCTGGACCCTGGCGGACATTCCTGGTATTAGCCCATCCACATGTATGCATTGAATAAATTTAGAGGATGGAGCTAAACCAGTAAGACAACCACAGAGAAGACTCAACCCGGTGATTCTTGATGTAGTGAAGAAGGAGATAACCAAGCTTTTGCAAGCTGGAATCATTTATCCTATCTCCGACAGCCAATGGGTGAGTCCCGTCCAGGTAGTCCCGAAGAAGACCGGCCTCACAGTGATAAAAAATAAGAAGGAGGAGCTGATTCCTACTCGGGTGCAGAATAGTTGGAGAGTCTGCATTGACTATAGGAGGCTGAACCAGGTTACCAAAAAGGACCATTTTCCCCTGCCATTCATTGAGCAGATGCTTGAACGCCTGGCAGGTAAATCCCACTACTGTTTCCTTGATGGTTTTTCTGGTTATATGCAAATTACTATTGCTCCTGAGGATTAGGAAAAGACCACATTCACCTGCCCCTTCGACACTTTTGCTTATAGGAGGATGCCTTTCAGCTTGTGCAATGCCCCTGGTACCTTCCAGCGGTGCATGTTTAGTATTTTCAGTGATTTTTTAGAAAATTACCTAGAGGTGTTTATGGATGATTTCACTGTATATGGATCCTCTTTTGATGGTTGTTTAAATAGTTTGGAAAAAGTTTTGAATAGATGCATTGAAACTAACCTTGTTCTAAATTTTGAAAAATGTCATTTTATGGTTGAGCAAGGTATAGTTTTAGGCCACATTATTTCCAATAAGGGTATTGAAGTAGATCCTGCAAAAATTTATGTTATTTCACAATTGCCTTACCCCTCTTGTGTGCGAGAGGTGCGATCTTTTCTTGGTCATGCAGGATTCTACAGGCGCTTTATAAGGGATTTTAGCAAAGTAGCCCTTCCACTGTCCAACTTGTTGCAAAAGGAGGTGGAGTTTGACTTTAATGACAGATGCAAAGAGGCTTTTGATTGCCTCAAAAGAGCGCTGACTACCACCCCCATCATCCAGGCACCCGATTGGACAGCCCCTTTTGAGCTTATGTGTGATGCATCAAATTATGCATTGGGGGCTGTCCTTGGTCAGAAAATTGATAAATTGCCCAGGGTGATATATTATGCTTCTAGGACTTTAGATGCTGCCCAAGCGAATTATACTACTACTAAGAAAGAGCTTCTAGCCATAGTTTTTGCTCTTGAAAAATTTCAATCTTATTTGCTTGGTACCTACATTATTGTTTATACTGACCATGCAGCTCTAAAGTACTTGTTGAAGAAGGCTGATTCTAAGCCTAGGTTGATCCGATGGATGCTCTGGCTCCAAGAGTTTGACTTAGAGATCCGTGATAGGAGCGGAGCACAAAATCTAGTTGTTGATCATTTGAGTCGGATCGAACGTGTATCTGATGCAGATTCACCTATTCGGGATGATTTCCCGGATGATCATTTGTATACTGTATAGTATTTCTGACTCTCTTTCTACTCCCTGGTTTGCTAATATTGTCAACTATTTAGTTGCTTCTGTTTTTCCTCCCTTAGCATCTAAGGCCCAAAAAGATAAAATTAAAAGTGATGCTAAGCATTTTATTTGGGATGACCCCTACTTGTGGAAATTGTGCAGTGATCAGGTCATTAGACGGTGCATTCCAGATCATGAGACTAACTCAGTCCTGCAGTTCTATCATTCTTCCACACCGGGAGGTCATCTGGGTGTTCAAAGGACAGCTCGCAAACTGCTTGATTGTGGTTTTTATTGGCCCACCATCTTTAAAGATGCGTGGAAGATCTGCAGCACTTGTGAGCAGTGTCAGAGAGCAGGAAATACACTTACATGGCGACAACAAATGCCTCAGCAACCTATGCTATTCTGTGAGGTGTTTGATTTTTGGGGTATAGATTTCATGGGCCCTTTTCCTGTCTCTTTTGGTTATGTTTACATTCTCCTTGCAGTTGACTATGTTTCAAAATGGGTGGAAGCCAAGCCCACTAGAACTAATGATGCTAAAGTTGTTGCAGACTTTGTCAGGTCTAATCTGTTTTGCAGGTTTGGAGTACCTAAAGCAATTGTTAGTGATCAAGGAACCCATTTTTGCAACAGGACAATGCATGCCCTACTTAAAAAGTACGGGGTGGTACACAGGGTATCCACACCATACCACCCCCAGATCAATGGACGGGCATAAATTTCTAACCGGGACATCAAGAGAATTTTAGAGAAGATTGTGCAGCCAAGCAGGAAAGATTGGAGTACCAGGCTTGATGATGCTCTCTGGGCACATCGGACTGCCTACAAAGCACCCATAGGAATGTCTCCTTATCGGGTTGTCTTTGGAAAGGCATGTCATCTTCCAGTGGAAATTGAGCACAAAGCTTACTGGGCAGTGAAGACTTGCAACTTATCTATGGATCAAGCTGGTGAGGAAAGAAAGTTGCAACTGAGTGAGTTAGATGAAATCCGCCTAGAAGCCTACGAGAATGCCAAGTTCTACAAAGAAAAGACCAAGAAGTTCCATGATAGCATGATAGTTAAAAAAGACTTCCTGGTTGGGCAAAAAGTGTTATTGTATAATTCTAGGCTTGGACTCATGAGTGGTAAGTTGAGGCCTAAGTGGATTGGTCCTTTTGTTGTTACTAATGTTTTTCCTTATGGTACAGTTGAGATCAAAAGCGACTCCACAAACAAGAGCTTCAAGGTCAATGGACATCGACTTAAGCCATTCCTCACGAACCCTTCTTTAGTGGACGTAGTGGTGGAAGAGACTTCCTTAATCCACCCTACTCTTCCTCCACCATGACTTACGGAGTTTTTCTTTTCCTATCTCCTTCTTTGCTTTTATTACACTTGTCCGATTCTCTTTGATGATTTAATTGTTTTTAATCTTTTAATTGTGCTACATTGAGGACAATGTGTTGTTTAAGTATGGGGGGGGGGGGGGAGTGTTCTTTGGTTTTGCTAGTTTTGTTGGTTTTGTTAATTTGTTAGTTGTGTTAATTTGTTAATGTTGTTAGTTTCGTCAGATTTTTAGTTTAATATTTTGGGTCAATTTTGTGTGCATGTACGACTTTGCATGTTTTTCTTTGAATTATAGGATATGTTCAAGAAATGGGTAATTGTTTTGAAAATAAAAGTTCTTGACATTTTGTGACTTGAAATCCTTGATTCTCCTCTACATGTCATGATAGTTTTGAAAGCTCAATTTGAAAGTGATGAGTTTACCTTTGTGAGAATTTGAGCCATCCATCATCATAATCATTTGGTGTGTTTTGCCCCATTGATTGATTGCAAAATTGCCTTGGCTTTATTCTTGTTGATGCTTCCTAATTCACATGCATATTTGGAAATGATTGAGGCAATTTTGTTCTTATAAGCTTCTAGCCAAATGGACTTACCTTGAATTAATTCCTTTGATAGCCCTTTTGAGCCTTGTTTCCCTTTCCTTGTTTTGAAGCTCACTACAAGCCTTAAATGAAAAACCATGATATCACCATATCCTTAAGGAATTTTGGAGCTTTGGAATTGTTTTGGGAATAAGTGTGGGGGGTTTTTGTTTCATTGGATAACTTGTTTTGTTGGCTATGCTTCATGATGTATTTTGGGCCATACTTGATGTACATTGTATATTGGTTAAATGTTGGACATGCTGAATGAAATGTTGTTTCTCAAAGGCTATAGAGTAAATAAAAAAAAATCGAAAAAAAGAAAAAGAAAAGCAATAAAGTTGAGTGAATAAGATCTTAAATGGCACAAGAATGATGAAACTCTTGGTTCTACTCTTTATGTTTAAATTTTATCTTTACTTCTTTTTTTTTTCTTAATATGCACTTATTCCCCATTGCTCCTCTATTCCTTTGGGATTTAGCCACTTATTCCATATTTCTCCATACCTTGTCCTTGGCCCCATTACAACCTTAAAAGACCTTTTGATCCTCATGTGCTTGTGTTTGTGGGTTGATTGTCAATTTTAGAATCTTGCCAAGTTTATGTGGTGTTTGCTTTCATGGGTGCTTTGAGGGTAAATAGTAGCCTAGACACTTGAGAGATAGAGTGTATATCTTGTGAGGCTTTATCACTTTTCATTCTTGAGCTGATTAACTATTTTGCCATGATTGGGTTGCTTGGATGATTTTCATGAATGTCTTGACTTTTTGGATCTCCTTATGTTAGATGTTACCCATTCCTTTCATTCCTTGATGTTCATTGAGAAATATGTGAATGTTTTTGTTTGTCTCTCTTTGATATCCTTGGATTTTGTTCTTTGTTTCATTTTGCCCAGGAGTGCAAAAGGCTAAGTATGGGGGGTTTTGATGTGCCATCATTTTCTTCTATTTTCTAAACCCTTTTTGCACCATTTTAATTACTGATTGGTCTTAATTGTCAATTAATCAGGCAGTTTTATTATTTCGGCTCATTTAGCTAATTTGATGTTTTTAATCTAATTTTAGGAATAAATGAAACATTGGGCTTAATCCGGATTTTGGTTATGGACTTGAAGAGGGCAAATAAAGCAGCGGTTACCTTAGTTAATTTCTAATTACGAAATTTCGCAATTTTATTTTATGTTGTCCAGTGTTTATTTCGTTTTGGGCCAGAGTATTGTAATAGGGCCCAGTGACTTTGAGTGACTCTTTTTAAATAGCAGCCTTGGGATTCGTGTCAGGCTATTCTGTTATGCTATTCATTATTCAGATCTTTTGTTTTATGGTTTTACGTTTTCTGCTTTGATGCTACTGTTCACGTAATGCAATTTTACGTTTTCTGCTTCTAATTACAATTTCGTTCTTGCTTCTTCTTCTACTCTCATTTACGTTTTTGTTTCATTTACATTTCTGTTCATTTACGTTTCTGTTCATTTACGTTATTGCTTCATGTTTGATTTGCGTTTTCTGTTTGAATCCATGGAAGGCTAGATTTTCTGGTGTTGTTTCCCTTTGAGGACGAAGCCCAACTCTCTTTGAGGTTTCACTTGTAATGTGGTTTCCTGGCAGTTTTCCCTTCACCAGTTATTCCAAATTCGTGAATATTAATCAGTGCACGCTTTGTGTTCGATTAATTGCCTCTGAGCCTAACTTGCATTCATGGTTAATAGACGAAGGGCTAACTGGTGTATGTGGTGCCTAATCACGTATTGAAAACCCTAAGTTGATTTTCGCTTAGTAAATTGAAATAGGGTTGGATTAAGTGGTTGACTGTTAGGGACAAATTCTCCATAACCCAGGATAAGAAAATGGCTTCTGAATCAGAGGAAACAACCCATTTTTAATATTAGTAGTTTCGTATTCCAGTTTACTTGTTCTGCTCTTTAATCACGAAACAAACAAACACCCCCAATCGTTACTGTTACTGCAAGTATATTATGAACATTTGGTTTGTCACTGCTCGTTGGGAAACGACCTAGGATCACTTCCTAGTTACTGCATTTTCATGTTTATTTGATTCGGGTATGGCCTCGATCAGGGTTGAATTAAGATACAAAGATTATTCCCCAATTAAACTTTCACTCTCTCTTTTTGGATTAACAATGCACCCCTAACATGAATTACTCAAAAGACAATTCAAAATAAACTTCTTTAAAGCAAAAGATAAATAGCAATAAATAAAAGAAGTTTAAGGGAAGAGAGGAATGCAAACTTGATTTATGCTGGTTCGGCCACTTCTCGTGCCTACGACCAGTCCTCAAGCAACCCACTTGAGATTTTCCACTCTCTTTGTAAAATTCCTTTTACAAAGTATGAACCACACAGGGACAACCCTTCCCTTGTGTTCAGGAATCCTCTACAACAAGAGACCCACGGTCTCTTAATCCCTTTTCAGAAATAAGAAGAAGAGAAGAAGAAATCTCTCTTAAAAGAGATAGATTGTACAATGAAGATCAATCAAAATTCCTTATTGAATATGCAAGTGGTTGACCAAGGAATCTTTATGAAAGGATAAAGACATTTCAGTTCAGAAAAACTCTTAATCTTTTGAGAGGATAAAACTTTTTGGGCAATGAAAACTCTCTTTAAATTTGTGTTTCCAAGTCACCTTAGATGGCCATTCATAAACCATTTGAATAGATGTGACTCTTGGAAATTATTTTTTGAAAATCTCCTTAGGTAATCGATTACAAGACTTGTGTAATCGATTACAGGCTTTAAAATTTGAATTAAAACATTCAATAAACTACTGGTAATCAATTACACATTTCAAATTTCTAGTGACTGTTATAAAAATTTTCAGCTGCTGGTAATCGATTACCAGAGAGTAAATCTCTATTTAAAATGATTTTGATAGAATTCTTTGGCCAAACCTTTTGCTTTTTCAATTTGGAAACTTCTTCCTAAGATTCTAGAGATCAACTTGATCATATATCTTGATTTTCTTGGATTCTTGGATTCTTGTCTTGAATAAAACTTAGAAGCACTTGATCCTTTGGCATCATCAAAACATCAAAACATCTTGCTTCTACATAGGAGTCATTTGACTTAATTCACCAACTGAAAAAAAATCCTTCAACTATTTCTCGTCCTTGGAAAATTCTTTTTGCGAGAATCAATTGCTTCTTTCATTCTTCCTCACTACGAGGTTGTGAAAACATGACAACAATTGGTACCTCAAAGACTTACACTGGGGCAATGAGGGGCACCGTGCATGAACCTCAAGCGAACCTAGGGGCAGATTAGAAGTTCTCACCCAATAGGTTCCCTGGTACAAGGTCATGACGAAAGACAACGATTGGTACCTCAAAGCCCTACACTGGGGCAATGAAAGGCACCATGCATAAACCTCAAACGAACCTTGGGGCAGATTAGAAGTTCTCACCCAATAGGTTCCCTGCTACAAGGTCATGACGAAAGACAACGATTGGAACCTCAAAGCCTTACATTGGGGCAATGAGGAGCACCGTGCATGAGCCTCAAGTAAACATAGGGGCCGATCAAAAGTTCTCACCCATCGATGTTTTTAAACAAAAAAAGGGGGGGGGCAAACCCTAGGATTTCAATGGATTGATTAAACATCAAACGACTCCATTGCCGTCACTCCAAAATGGTCAAGTGACTAAATCAAACAGAACACACACTTTGAGGAAGTTCCCGGAGAGATTTGCAAAAGATAGGATAAGGTTGCATGGACTATCACCTCTTTCAAAAGGACATTCAATCTGTGTTTTCCAAAAAAAAAAATCAAATCAAAATCAAAATCACAAAATAGGGAAAGAATGTCATGAACATTGTACAACTTTCCATTACATTGCATTGTTTCATATGAAGTTCGCATTTACCAAATTTCACGGCAAAGGTTGCATGCATCTGCATCCCTAAAATTCATGTTAACTGCATAGATTTCCTACATCTAATGTCCAATCTTTTGAATTTGGGATGATTGGCCCTCTCGATGAGTCAATCTCTTACATTCTCATAAGGGTGGACCCTTGGCTGCACGCCCTTGCCTTCAGAGGGCTACACGCCCTTGCCTTCAGAGGACTACATGTCCTCACCTTCATAGGGCTACATGCCCTCGCCTTCAGAGAACTACATGTCCTCACCTTCAGAGGGCTACACGCCCTCGCCTGCAGAGGACTACATGCCCTCGCCTTCAGAGAGTTGCATGCCCTCAACTTTAGAAGGCTGCACGCCCTGGCCTTTAGAGGGCTACGCGTCCTCATTTTCGGTGTGCTCAATATCCACACCTTAAGATTATTTAAGGTCCTTTGCCCTTAGATGCTTAACCGAGACTTGCACTCCCGGTTAAGGGGCCAGTAGTTTCCTTTTATTAGTTCCTAGGCCACCCCCTGATATTGGAGGGCGACCAACTGTGCGAGCACAACTAGAGAAGGAGGCTATCACGCAACTACTATACATACCAGGACAAGATTTCACCCGTGCCACTGCAATAAGACGAGTGCGGATCGTGCACACCAACATGACCACTCTTACACTAATATAGATGACGTTGCTACTTAGCAACATTCTGCCCAACGACCACAATGCCAATCTCCCCTTGTGGAAGTATCAGTTGGTCTGTGTCGTTCCGACGTAGGTAAGTATTCATGTGGCTAAACTGATTTCTGATGCCATCCACTATTTGCAGGGATCGTGCCCAAAAGACACCCAATAGACCCGGAGAAGTCCAACAGGGCCCTGGGGTTTCCAGCTATGGTTATGGGCCTCTGTTGGTCCTACAGGGTGCCCGTCCCCCCCAGCAAGGTCATGCCATCATGACATAGGTAAGTATGCACATCGCTCAACTGATTTCTGATGTCATCTATTGTTTGCAGGAATCGCGCCCACAAGACACCCAGTGGACCCGGAGAAGTCCAACAGGGCCCTAGGGTTTCCAGCACTGGTTGCGGGCCTCTATCAGTCCTACAGGGTGCCTGTTCTCCCCAGCAAGGTCACGCCATCATGACATAGGTAAGTATGCACATCGCTCAACTGATTTATGATGTCATCTATTATTTGCAGGGGTAGCGCCCACAAGACACCCAGTGGACCCGAAGGAGCCCAACAGGGCCCTGGGGTTTCCAGCATGGGTCTCTGTCAGTCCTATAGGGCGCCCATCCCCCCACCAAGTTCATGCCATCGTGACATAGGTAAGTATGCACCTCCCCCAACTGATTTATGATGTCATCTATTGTTTACAGGGATCGTGCCCGCAAGACACCCAGTGGACCCGGAGAAGTCCAACAGGGCCCTAGGGTTTCCAGCTCTGGTTGCGGGCCTCTATCAGTCCTACAGGATGCCTGTTCTCCCCAGCAAGGTCACGCCATCATGACATAGGTAAGTATGCACATCGCTCAACTGATTTATGATGTCATCTATTATTTGCAGGGGTAGCGCCCACAAGACACCCAGTGGACCCGAAGGAGCCCAACAGGGCCCTGGGGTTTCCAGCATGGGTCTCTGTCAGTCCTACAGGGCGCCCATCCCCCCACCAAGTTCATGCCATCGTGACATAGGTAAGTATGCACCTCCCCCAACTGATTTCTGATGTCATCTATTGTTTACAGGGATCGTGCCCGCAAGACACCCAGTGGACCCGAAGAAGGCCAACAGGGTCTTGGAGTTGCCAACTCTAATTACGGGCCTCTTTCAGTTCGGTGGAGTGCATGTCGCCCCCAGCAAGGTCATCAGGCTCCCTACTAATCGGGCTTTCATCAAGAAGTACTGTGCCCCCAGGCAGGCGCAGCGCGAGACACCACAGCAGCCTAGGGATGACCGGCAATGGGCAACAAACACACTGCGACCACCTCTAGAGTTCACCTCAGCTCATCCACAAAAAGGTTAGAGTGTTGCCTACGACACGTGGCCAACCAATAGGCGACCAAGTCCAAAGCCAAAGGTAAGCAAAGTACTAGGTCCGTGACCGACAAGTCATCAAGCGTCCAGCTCAAGACGTTAAAGAAGCGCTACTAGAAGGCAACCTAGAACCTTTAAATTTCTGCTTGTTATTTGATCACCCTTTGTTTCTCAAGTCATAGTAGGACACACCTAGTTGCTCATGATCCTAGGAATTTAAATGAAACAAGCATAAGCTCGGAGGGTAGTCATACCTCACAAAATATATGTATGTGTGTTTAGGTACTGAAAATACCTTTGATATGCATGTATATAGCAAAAATGCCTCACAAAATATATGTATGTGTGTTTAGGTAGTGAAAATACCTTAGATATGCATGTATATAGCAAAAATACCTCACACAATATATGTATGTGTGTTTAGGTACTGAAGATACCTTAGATATGCATGTATATAACAAAAATACCTCACAAAACATATATATGTATGTTTAGGTAGCAAGATACCTTGGATATGCATGAATATAGCAAAAATACCTCACAAAAATATACATATGTTTAGGTAGCAAAATACCTCATGAAAAAAAAAGAAAAAAACAAAAACAAACAAGAAAAAGAACAAAAAATATATCTTTCGGCGGAAAAGCCAACATGCTTTTGAAAAGAAATAACTTCCAGCTTTTCTTTGAAAAAAATTTTACTGATCATAACCAGTTTTTGAAAAAAAATGTGTATGCACCTGAAGGGTGAATGCTGTGAAAATTTTCCCGAACGCCCAAAACAGACTCGGATGAATGCATGAATTGATAAAAGAACATGTTTTGGAAATACTGGGTTGACTTAAATAGGAAAAATGAATCCTGAGCCCTAGTGTCACATGACCATAAAAACTTGATGCTTGAGTATCCCCATGGGTGCATGCATGACCAGTTTTGCATAAAATTTCCGAATTATCATTGTTGCATGTGTATCATGGAAATAATGTAGGACATCCCCTTTATCCCTGAACCGTTGGCCAAACCCTAACATATATCATGACTAGCCGTTCTACAAGCCTTGAGCCAAAATCCCAACTTATCATAAACCTTGACCCGGGGTGAGAATGTCAATCCTTGCCCTCGGAAGAAAACAAAAAAAAAAGAGGAAAGGAAAATTCCCAATCAAAGAGTGGGAGAAAGTAAAAAAGAAAGAAAGTTCCCGATCAAAGATCGGAAGAAAATAGAAGAAATATGCAGAAAGGTCTTTGGACCAGACAATATCTGAACAATACAGAATTGTCACCAAGTAAACAAGAAAAAAGGAAACCATGACCTAAAGTGGTCCTCTCCCTTTGATTGCCAACCAAAATCCTGTGCACTAGCGACTCTCTCGCCCCGCACTAAACAAAAACAGAAAAGGAAATGCAAAAATACTCAAAGCCAAATTCCCCACCTAAAAACCATTCCCAAAAAAAAGTCCTACTGATCCACGATCACGCATGTAATCTTTGATTTGATAGGAAATGATTTGCAAAATCAAGTCATGACATATCTATAGTTCGGAATTAGGATAAAGCACTTACCTGTGTGAGATTGATACACTTTCAGTGATTTTCTCCTATTTTTGTTGGACCCAGTGTTCCTCTAAATGGTTGTTTAGAAGCGAAATGCTAACATCCAAAATCTCATTTATGGTTATGAGAAAATTTCATCAGCATACTCTCCTTCCATAGACACATTGTTTTTCATCAAAAAATCATATGTTGCTCTGATCAGTTGGAGGCTTTGTCTCTTTACTAAAGCATGTTCGCATTTTAGTGAAGAAAACACTGAGACTATTTTTAGTCTCACAGTTATCAAGAACTACGTAGGTCTGAGTTCCTCATCACAAATTGAGGATACGTAGGAGCAAAAGCCCTGCTTTTGTCGACCACCCCACCTTTTGTTACTGTGATCCAAGAGTCTGGTGGCATGCGGAGCCACATGACCGTGGGATCCCAAAATTCGTATGTTCCATCATTTATCATTTGTATGTTATCTTGTTTCTATGACTTGAGGGACTAACGTTTGTTTTGTTTTTTCGAACGTCTTTTGTTTTGTGCGTGCATTTTGTTTGGACTGTTGCGTTAGTGCTTACTTCGTTATTGTCGATAATGTTTGTTGAAATTCCGGAACCTTGTAGAGTTTTCCTTTAGGATCGTCGTCCTAAAAATAAAACGAACAAAATCATGAATAGAAAAAGAAAGAGGCATTGTGAATAAATGTCGTATCTATAAAGAAAAGAAAAGAGTTTTTGTATGCAAAAAGTGTATGGAAAGATTTTGTGTGTGTGTAAATAATGCGTGAAAAGAAATTCTTGTGTGTGAGCAATGAGTGTATATATAGAAATTTTTGTATAAACCACGAGCGTATGTTGAAAAATGACAAAAGAAATCTTTGAACAGGAATAGAGTTTTTATATAGACCGTGTTGATATAAAGAGAAAGAGTTTTTAATGCGCGTGTGTACAGAAAAAAGTTTGTTGTGTATTGGAATGTAGGTGTACAAAGAAAAAGCTTTTCTCATAGATAACGATGGATGTATAGTTTTTGTGAACATAAAAAATGAAACAAAAAGAAAAAGAAAGAAAGACCTCGAAGATCGGCATGTTATGGTCATAGGAAGCATAAATCATTCATAGAGAGCAAACATATCTTTTGGAAACAAGAGACTGATGCTAAGAGTTTATTTTCTGGAATAACCGAGATAAGAATGGATGGATTCATTGAACCGATGAAAGAACATAATTTGGAAATATTGGGTCTACTTGTGTAAATCCCAAGCCTTAGTATCACAATGCCATAAACTGGATGCTTGAGTACCCACCTAGCTGTAGCCATGACTAATTTTGCATGTTGTTTCCAAATCATCTTTGTTACGCGTGCCTCATGGAAATAATATGGAAATTCAACCCGAGACCTGACACACGAATTTGTTTTGCCCCAGATATCAAAATCGGGCTCCCACGATGAAAAGACCATGTTGATACATAACCTTAAGCTACTTTGAACCTTGGCCCATGAAAAGAATCCTCATCCTTTCCCCCGAAGAAAAGGACACAGAATCTCCTCAAGGGAGAGCGAATAACGAATGCTAAAACCCGAATTCCCAATCAAAGATTGGAAAGGAAGAAATGAAAAGAAAGAAAAGAAAGAAAAGAAAAGGAAAAGAAGGATTCTCGATCGAAGATTGGAAGAAAGTACAAAGAAAAAGATCGAAGGAAAAACAGAATAATTCCCGATCAATACAGGAAACCAGGAAAGAGAACAAAAGATCTTCTGACCAGATAAATTTTCGGCAGGGTAAATGACTGCTGGCAATGGAAAACCCATTTTTGAAGTAGTTCTTCCTTTGGGATTGCCATTCAGAGTCACTCTCGACTGGCGATATCCCGCCCCACATAAATAAAGAGGAAAAGACTGAAACACCCAGCTTCCTCTCCAAAATCACTACCCTCAAGAAAATCCTATTGATCCGTGATCGTGCGTGTGATCTTTTGGTTCAATAGGAAATCATGTGCAAAATAAAGTCATGGTGCTGCTATGGTTTGGGATTAGGGTAAAACACTTGCCTGTGTGAGTTTTTATACACTATGAGTGATTTTATTCCCAGTTTCAGTTTGACCCGTCATTTCCCCTAAATGTTCATTTAAAAGCTAAATGTTGACATCTTGCCCTTCATTTTTGGTTAGAAGGAAAATTACTTTTGGCATGGGTATATTGTTTCTCTAAAATATGGTGCTCTCGTGAATGATTTATTTTTCCTTGCTAAAGCATGTTCGCCTTTTAGGTTAAAAAAAAAAAACCCGATGGACCATTCGGTCCTGCCAACAAATCTTATCCGGAGCCCCATGAATTGATTGTCATTTATGCATCCTCCACCATCGAGTATGGAGCCCCACGAATTGAATGCCTAGCGCTGTTCGTCTATCCTCCACCCTCAAATCTTATCCGGAGCCTCATGAATTGATTGTCATTCGCTATTCGTCTATCCTCCACCCTCAAATCTTAGTTAGAGTCCCATGAATTGATTGCCTAGCACTGTTCATGCATCCTCCACCATCGAGTTTGGAGCCACACAAATTGATTGCCTAATGTTGTTTGTCTATCCTCCAACCTCAAATCTTATTGGGAGTCCCATGAATTGATTGCCTAGCGCTGTTCATGCATCCTCCACCATCGAGTCTGGAGCCCCGCGAATTGATTGCCTAGCGCTGTTCGTCTATCCTCCACCCACAAATCTTATTCGGAGTCCCATGAATTGATTGCCTAGCGTTGTTTATGAATCCTCCACCATCGAGTCTGGAGCCCTACGAATTGATTTCCTAGCGCTGTTCGTCTATCCTCCACCCTCAAATCTTATTCGGAGTCCCATGAATTGATTTCCTAGCGTTGTTCATGCGTCCTCCACCATCGAGTCTGGAGCCCCACGAATTGATTGCCTAGCGTTGTTCGTCTATCCTCCACCCTCAAATCTTATCCGGAGCCCCCATGGATTGATTGTCATTCATGCATCCTCCACCATCGAGTCAGGAGCCCCACGAATTGAATGCCTAGCGCTGTTCGTTTATCCTCCACCCTCAAATCTTATTCGGAGTCCCATGAATTGATTTCCTAGCGTTGTTCATGTGTCCTCCACCATCGAGTCTGGAGCCCCACGAATTGATTGCCTAGCGTTGTTCGTCTATCCTCCACCCTCAAATCTTATCCGGAGCCCCCATGGATTGATTGTCATTCATGCATCCTCCACCATCGAGTCAGGAGCCCCACGAATTGAATGCCTAGCGCTGTTCGTCTATCCTCCACCCTCAAATCTTATCCGAAGCCCCATGAATTGATTGTCATTCATGCATCGTCCACCATCGAGTCTAGAGCCCCACAAATTGATTGCCTAGCGCTATTCGTCTATCCTCCACCCTCAAATCTTATTCGGAGTCCCATGAATTGATTGCCTAGCACTGTTCATGAATCCCCCACCATCGAGTTTGGAGCCCCACGAATTGATTGCCTAGCGCTGTTCGTCTATCCTCCACCCTCAAATCTTATTTGGAGTTTCATGAATTGATTGCCTAGCGCTGTTCATGCATCCTCCACCATCGAGTCTGGAGCCCCACGAATTGATTGCCTAGCGTTGTTCGTCTATCCTCCACCCTCAAATCTTATTCGGAGTCCCATGAATTGATTGCCTAGCACTGTTCGTCTATCCTCCACCCTCAAATCTTATTCGGAGTCCCATGAATTGATTGCCTAGCGCTGTTCATGCGTCCTCCACCATCGAGTCTGGAGCCCCACGAATTGATTGCCTAGCCTTGTTCTTCTATCCTCCACGCTCAAATCTTATCTGAAGCCCCATGAATTGATTGTCGTTCATGCGTCCTCCACCATCAAGTCCGGAGCCCCACGAATTGATTGCCTAGCACTGTTCGTGTATCCTCCACCGTCCTATTCGGAGCCCTATGAATTGATTACCTAGCGTTGTTCATGTGTCCTCTGTCATCAAGCGCGGAGCCTCCGGTGACTGGGAAATATGGTTTTTTGTTATTTTCCCGATTGGTTCCTTCGCCAAACATGTGTATATGTGTATATTATGTTATTGGTGTTTTTTTGTTGTTTGTGTTTGTTTTGTGTTGTGCAAAGAAAGAAGAAGGAGAGACGGAAGTCGTCATAGACTAATAACGGAAAGGGCGAAGACGGACGAAATCAGTGTTTTATCTTTGCTTTCCTCTTATCTCCGATAAAAGGTAAGTAAAGAGGGGCAACTCTCATACCCTAATTTCATCCGGGGACCATTGTTTGATGGCATGCAACCTTTGTTTGACCGCTTCGAGGTACTTGGCACCCTTTGTTGCACAATACGTGAAGTTCCGAGACATGTCGGAAATCAAAAGAAAGCATTGTTCCACAATCCATGAAATTCCGTAACATGCCGGAAATTAAAAGGAAGTATTGTTACGCAATCCGTGAGTTTCCGTAACATTCCGAAAGCTAAAAAAGAGTAATTACATGACCCGTAAGGTTCCGTAACCTTACGGAAGGAAAACAAGTATCGTTACGAAAAAAGAATCACCAAAAAAGCAAGGGGGGTGTATTTAGTAAGGGGGTGCAAATAGCAACCAGGCCCACTTGGGCCTTCTAGGATGTTCCTCCAGAAGGCGGTTGCTTCTGGAGGAAGCAACCTGGCTCGCCTGGGCAAGCTGAGCTCGCCTGGGTGAGCTGGGTGGTAAGCGCCTCCCCTATTTTCCTATAAATAGAGGGAGGAGTGAAGGTGAAAGGGGTTCAGCCCTTCTGGTACTTCGTAATCACTTAAAATTAGTGAGGAAAATTGTTTCCATGAAGAAAATCCAAGTCGAGGCGCTTCCGTAACGTTTCCGTAACGTTTCCATGGGTGATTTCGCGAAGATTTTCAACCGTTCTTCGTCGTTCGTCGTTCGTTCTTCGTCGTTCTTCGGTCTTTAACCGGTAAGTTCCCGAAATCGAACTTTTCAATTCATTCTATGTACCCTTGGCGGTCCCCATTTGTTTCGCGTACTTTTATTCTCGTTTCATTTACTTTCCGTACCCCCTTTTGACGTGCTTTAGTCATTTACTTATGTCATTTTCTCGCCTAATCAAAAAATAAAATAAATTTCCATCGATCATTTGATTTGTAATATCCAATAATTTCTGTTAAAATGAAATCCGATCGTTTGGTCATGTCGTAACCACGTTGGAAACCAAAAAGAGGTAAAATAATAATATAATAATCAAAAAATATCTTTTAGTAAAATAAACCAAAAAAATCAATCGGACGTTTCTCTTTGGGATTTCTCTTTCTTAATTGAATTGACTAATAACTAAAGTGAAACTAAGGCTAAAATCAACTCGCACAGTCAAGCTCGTCTGCAAAAATCACTAAAAAGGATTTTAAGGTTCGATACCACAGTTTTTCTCACCAAGTAAAAAAGGGTCATTTTAAGGTCCAACGCCTTAAAAGGACCTCCTTCCAAGTAAAAAGAATCGCTTGATTTCCCCTTTAGAAAGAACTACATAGGTATGATTTTCTCTTCGATAGAGGGTAAGTAGGAGCAAGAGCCCCGCTTTTGTCGACCTCAAAAATAAAAAATAAATAAAAGTTTAGGTACACAATTTCACACAATTCTAAAATTAAGGTTGTTGTCCTTTGAGGCAAACGTGAGAGGTGCTAATACCTTCCTCAAACGTAAATACAACTCCCAAATCTGGAATATTCTTCATGACCGGTTTCCTTCGGTTTTTTCGACGTTTTCCACAAATAAACGTTGGTGGTGACTCCGCGCATTTTCCTCCTTTGGAAGACGCACCCATGAGCCCCGTCTCGCTCGCCTGCAAAAGGGTTGGTTGTGACAAAGATGAACTGGGTACTACTGATTGAAGACATTTTGTTGAAGAGTCATCGTCTGGTGGATTATGAATTTCCTTATGTTGTACATGCCTCAAGATTCATTGACTACTTCAATGTTGATGTCTTTAATGAGATTGTAGATTTTACCAAAGCATCTAGTGAGATGACCGAAAGGAATATCAAAAAGATTGGAATGAGGTTTGTTGATCATGGATGGATAAAGGCTGGAGAGCCAGCAGCAAGAAACATTGAACAAATGGAAGAAGATGCTAAAGCTGAAGCTCCACAAGAGCCTGCACATCAATGAAGTCCTTTTGAGTCACTCATGATTCAAAATATGGATGTTATGTTTCACCTCCATCAAGAGTACTCAGCTGAAGTTCATAGTTCGTTTGACAATATAACTACCCAGCTCGAAAACAGTGAAAGTAGGTTGACCCTTAGCAACCTCCTTAACTTTGATAAGGATGAAGCTTAGTTGTGTTTTAAGTGCTTGTTTTTGTTGTCTGATTGTCTTTTCTGTTTGATTTCAATCTTGTTTTTATATCTCTAATCAGTTATTATGATGTTTGATTAAGTTGTAATTTTTATTGAATGAATGAAATGCTATGTTATTTTCCAATGTCACATCATTTGTTTGTTTGTTTACTCTATAAGTAATTGTGACTTTTTGGCCTTGTTATGTCAAAAGCGGGAGAAAATTGCATTAGCATTGCATTAGGAAGGATTAGTGCACTATATAGATACATTCATATACAACTCTATCTAATGATGATGATGATAAGAATTGACACTTCTCTTAGTGTTCAGAAACTTTTAGGTTTTCTAAGAAAAGTCTTTACTCTCAAGACTCTCCTAATGCACTCAAATGAAATTTCATGTTTGGCATCATCAGAGCCAAAAAGAGAGAGATTGTTAGAGATAAGGGACCAACATGAAGAATCTTAAAGAAGTTTTGTCTTTTACATGCCCAACTCTTTGAGTGACATTTGTATTTTATTGCATCTTAGTCTCTATTTTCATATATACATCATGCATCATCATATAGAGGAAAGAAGATTGTTTCTAAAGTTAGAAACTTCTTCGGTGCATAAAACTCTCTGTTCTAATCAACTACAAGACTAATCGTAATCGATTACACAAGTGTTTGTATCTAGAGGCGAGATTCTCGTATCGGTTTAATCGATTACAAGTTAACTGTAATCAATTACACAATTCAGTTGAGACCATATCTGGTTTTTCATGAGTCTCTACTTTAATCATTTACCAGATAATCGTAATTGATTACTTCTGTATTAAAAGTGTTCCCAGAAGTGATCAAGAACACTTTAATCGATTACATCAAGAATCTAATTGATTATATTATTCTTTAAAGTTTTCCAGATATGGAAAGAACACCTTAATCGATTGAAATGATAATATAATCCATTACATCTTCGAAATAATCAATTACATTGAGTATTTAATCGATTACAGGCAGTTATAACTATTTTATCTATAAATAACCAACTTGTGTTCTCACTTCAAGTGTGAAATGAAATAAGTGAAAGAAAGAGAGAAAAATAAATTCTTATAAAAAGTGTGTGACTCACAACTTCTAACTTCGCTTTTAAGATCTCATGGTAAAAAGTGAGTTATGAATTTCTCTTAAGTTCGAGAAGACACTCATTCACTCAAGCAAGGTTCTTGCATATGATTGATCGGATTATGTCTTTCCTTGATTCAGTTTTTCCTGTGTTTTTCATATTGTTAGCATATGCATGAATATCTAAAGGCATGCGAGAATAGGTTTTTCTAGTTTATACTAAGGGTAGGCTTCTCTTACGCTCTTATTCACAAATGACCCTAGGGTTGGGTGCCTTAGTCTCTTTTTCTAGGGTAGGAACTGAGATTGATTGTGACTGCTTGTAAGAATTCTATATGCATAGTGAAAATCTAATTAAGGTTGGATTAGATGACTATATGAGCTTATCTAGAGATAAATAGTGAACTAGTATAAAAATTGGTGTACATCTCTTGATCTTATCTTTCTTTCTCATTCAAGTCTTGATCAATTTACTGAAGGTTAAAGAAAATATATTTTTGAGAAAGAACTTTAACAAAGATTTTGTGTTAAGGGTGATTGATTAAATATTGGTTTAGTTTGTGATACGATCCTTAGAAAAGAAGTTTTTTTTTTAAGTTTGGTTTGATTTAGAAACAAATTCACCCCCCTCCCTCTCTTAGTTTGTGAGCTCCATCATCTTTTTCAAAGAAGATAAGGCATAGGCTTCATGGTGACAATGCTTTTTGACACTTGAATGACCCCTTGGATGTCCATTTTGGATGTGCCACTTCATGCCACAAATGGGTAGTTTTGCTTTTTGCAAAACTACCAAAAATGGAAGGATAGGATTTGCCAAAAATGAATATTTTCACATTTTACCAAAACTAGTAAATCTTATCTTAATTGCCTAGGTTATTTTGCTAATCTCCCTCAAATAACTTAGGAGTTAAGTAACCAGCTCGCCTGGGCGAGCAAGGTTACTTCAGGTTGAAGCAACAGCTCGCTTGGGCAAGTTGCAGATCAACCAAGTCCCCTTATTTCCTATAAATAGGCGTGAGGTGGATGAAGGAAGGGGTTCAGCTTTCATTTATTGAAAGGATTGAGAGAAATCAGAGAGAAGAGGAAGAAATAAGAGAAAAACAAGGCCAAGGCACTACCAAATTGCGACCGTAGTCGACTTCTACATCATTCTTCATTTGCTCTTCGTTCTTCATTCTTCATCTGGTTAGTGTTTATCTTTAAGGATTCGAACATGATTTATGGACCCTTAGGGGTCCTCTCTATTGTTTTGTGCATCTTCATCTCCTTCTCCTATCATCGGTAATCACTTTTCTTTTGTAAAGTATGTTTTAACCGATCATTAGTACCGCAAGTTATCTTAAAAAGGGATTGAAGGTTAATAAGCAAAAACCAAGATAAAACTAACCCTTAACTATTTTCTTTTTATCAAATATCACTTGAGATTGTTTCAAGGTCCAACGCCTTAAACAACTTTTGTTTGCAATTAAAATCAATCTTTCAAAAAAACATAAAATCAATGTAACACATAAACTTTCAGACTTAAAGAACCACGTAGGTCTGAACTCCTCATTGCAACTGAGGATACGTAGGAGCAAGGGCAATACCCTTGTGGACCCCAAAAAAATAATAAACATAACAAGGGAAAATACATAATTTTGAAGTCATGTTTTGCACACACGATTAAAGGCTATCATCCCTTGTGACGGGCGGGTGGGGTGCTAATACCTTCCCATGCATAAACAACTCCCAAACCCTTATTTTCAAAATCCGTAGACCCCTTTTTTTTTATTTTTCTAATGTTTTCCTCGAATAAACATTGGTGGTGACTCCACGCATTTTCTTCATGAGAAGACGCGCCATTAGCCTTCTGCCTCGCCCTCCCGCTAAAGGGTAGGTTGCGACAGTTGGCGACTCCACTGGGGACCTATTAGAGAGTTAGGTCATTCAATCAGTGTGCAATGCTTTTATCGTGACTTCTTCTTTATTTATATTCAATTTTCTGTTGGATCAAGTGGCCTCGGAATAATTAAGAAGGGGGGGGGGGGGTTGAATTAATTATTAATGTGTCTTGACTAATTAAAAATTTAACCTTCTTAATGTTACTAGATTCAAATAGGCTTTTACTACTAAGTTAAGAAAGTAAAGAACAGAAATAGAAACCTAACCAAAAGTAAAAGCGATAATTAAAAGTACACAACGGAAATTAAATAGTGTAGGGAAGAAGAAGACAAACACAAGATTTATACTGGTTCGGCCACAAACCGTGCCTACATCTAGTCCCCAAGCAACCTGCGGTTTTTGTGATTTTTTTCAACCTTGTGAAATCCTTTACAAGCCAAAGATCCACAAGGGATGTACTGTCCCTTGTTCTCTTTGAAAAACCAAGTGGATGTACCCTCCACTTGAATTGATCCACAAGAGATGTACCCTCTCTTGTTCTCAGTATAACAATCCCCAAGTATATGTACCCTCTACTTGTACCACAAAGGATGTACCCTCCAATGTGTTGGGACAAAGAATTCTTAGGCGGTTAGTCCTTTGAATCTTTGTAAGGGGAAACAAAAGATATCTCAGGCGGTTAGTCCTTTGAAATATTTTGCTTAAGGGGAAGAGAAGAATCAAAAGAATTCTCAGGCGGTTAGTCCTTTGAATCTTTTGTAAGGGAGAAGAGAGACACAAAAGAATTAAGGCAGTTAGTCCTTCGTTCTTTTGGCAAAGGGAGAAGAGAACGAAAAAGATGAATAGCATAAGTTTTTGAACAAAGAACTTTTCTTGGAAGAGAAAGTGTTGATAAAAAACTTTTAGAAATATGAAGAGAAATGAATCAGAAAATTATGTAGAAAGATATTGAAAGATTGATTGAAAGATGTTTGAGAGATGATGTTGAAAAAGATTGAAAGATAGATGATTCAAAGATGATTGATGATGATTATTTAAACTCATGCCATGGTCACATATTTATAATCTCTTGATGACTCAAGTCAAAGCTTGTGACTCTTGGCAATTTCTTTAAAACTAGTTACTTAAAAAGTTGTGACTTTTAAAAAAATCTTCAGAAACAAGTCATTTGAATAATTGTGACTTTTGGAAATGTATTTTTCGAAATCATTCACTGGTAATCGATTACCATTAAGGTGTAATCAATTACACATCAACAAATGTGACTCTTTATTTTGAATTTTGAAAATTAAAACGTTTAGAAGCTCTAGTAATCGATTACAAGTATTGTGTAATCGATTACACAAGTTTAAAATACTTTAAAACTTTTTAAACATAAGTTATAACTCTTGAAATTTGAAATCTTAACATTTTAAAACACTGGTAATTGATTACTACCTTCTGGTAATCAATTACCAGAGAGTAAAACTCTTTCGTAATGATTTTGTGAAAACTTCTTGTGCTACTCAATATTTTGAAAAACTTTTTTAGTACTTATCTTGATTGAGTCTTCTCTTGATTCTTGAATCTTGATCTTGATTATTCTTGAATCTTGATTCTTGAAACTTGATTCTTGAATAATGAATCTTGATTCTTGAATCTTTGGATTTTTCTTGACTCTTGATTCTTTGGCATCATCAAAATAACCTTGGAAGGCATTGCTTGCACATTTTCCCTTTTATCTTTTGTTTTGTCCATATTTGTATATAAACTCTGCTATGTTGTTGTGTTGGTATGTGTCTGCCTATTTATTACTTTCATAGTTAGAAATATTTTTTCTATGCACACATAGGCACCTACACCTCGCACACACGTTGAGATATTAGGCCCTATACCCGGGTCTATGTGAGCCATAAGGAGTGGAGGTCGATCTATGGTCATGTTAGGTCTCCGACTCGCTTGATGACAGTGAAGCCTCATCTAGAGTTTTCCTCTTTTAGTGATGCATTGTCGCTGAAAGTCCCTATCGCCACAATGTATTACCTAAGAGGATGATATCTCTAGAAGCCAGTAAAGTTACATGAAACCACCCTTGGAAGTTATCACTAGAAGTGGACTTTTGGATCCTTTCGATTAGATTCCTGAATTAGGGGGCACATAGAAAACTCACTCTGGCATGTTCCTTGATTGCATCATGCATCTCTTCATGGCATCGTAATGGACATATCATTCCTGGATCTTTCATATTCATGCATTGCATTTGCATAAATCACTGCATTATTATACACCTTCATTTAGCATGCTTTTGTTCTGCCAACTGCATATATTCTATTTCCATCGTTCCCATGTTATGTTCACTCATGCATGATCCTTGCATTTTCCTCTGCAAAAAAAAAGGAAACAAAAAAAATCATGTTGGGATTATACACTCATTTCTCTTAAAAAAATGATTGAAAATCATGTGAACATGATACCTAATGCATGGTTAACTAGGAAATGGTGGTTCTTCGGGTGTCTCATGTCGATCTCATAATTACATGTGTCATGCATAACATGAGCATGCTCTAATCATTCATCTCTATGATATGTTGTTGAAGTATTGACAATAAAAAATTTTATTCATTGGATTATGGGGTTGAACCAAGCACATGTTTTTAAGAGAAGGTTTTCATCAAGACAAGTTCAAGTATGGAAGTAACCAGCTTGCAAAAAGTTAGGGCTGAAGATGGATCGAGTTACATCGCTTCTTTGTCTACTGCCAACACATGATTGAGCTAAATAATTCACAAAAATTGAGGATTATTGATGTCCATGTTTATTTCCAGTTTCACTTTGACTCTGGCAAAATGTAAGGAACAATGTTGTTTTAATCTGAATTGATTTGACCATATGTCCTACGTAAAATTCGCAATACTTCAACAATGCATCATTCACATACATCCATGCTTATTTTTCTTTTCATATTGGTGACATTGCTCATTGCATTCTTTCCTTGAAATCAAAACTGTAATCATTGTAATCAAAAGGAAAGAACGTGCTTTATGGCGCCCTTACTGAATGCATACTAGAGCTAGAGTAATGAGTGAAATAAAGGAGGTGCAAGAGCAGATGAAGGTCGACATGGAGGCCATGAAAGAGCAAATATCCATAATGATGGAAGCCATGATGAGTATGAAAAAAATGATGGAGGTCAACATGGTTACAATCGTTGCCGCAAGTACCGCCACTGAGGTGGACCCGACTCATCCATCTGACCTCAACCAAGTAAATCGCCCAGCCTCAAACATGATAGGGCAGGGAGGCGAAGCGTTAGGAAGTACAGGTGGCCCCCATTTTTTGCAAGTTTAGAACAAGCATTCCTTCCCATCATATGGCTTGCCTCCCAACTAGACACCACCCAATGTTGCACATGCTCCCGATGAGAATATCAATAACTCCACTCCCATACTCATTGAGAGCCAACAACCCTAATCTAATCATGCACATGTCTCTCAACCCATAGGGGAGACACATGAAGCACCCCAGGAACACAATCTAGCCGACTTCGAACCTCACCTCGGATATCACACTGAGGGGCGAGCAGTTGGTGGTGTACCCTTGCCAAACACTTTGGAAGGCCCTCAATTTTGCCTACAACCACAACCTTTGCATTTTTCGATTGGAAGAGTCCCTCCTACTATGGTGGAAAGGGGAAATTTTGATCATATAGAGGAAAGGCTGAGGACCATTGAAGGAGGCGGAAATTATGCCTTTGCTGACACGACAGAGTTGTGCCTAGTGCCTGACATCGTCATTCCTCCGAAGTTCAAGGTGCTGGATTTCGATAAATACAAGGGGACTACTTGCCCCAAGAATCACTTGAAGATGTACAACAGGAAAATGGGGGCATACTCGAAAAATGAAATTTTTTTGATGCATTTCTTCTAGGAAAGTCTTACTAGGGCAGCCATCACCTAGTATACTAATCTGGAACCTTCCTGGGCCCATTCTTGGAAGGACCTAATGGTTGCCTTCATTAGGCAGTATTAGTACAATTCTGATATGGCTCTAGATAGAATGAAGCTACAGAACATGTGTAAAAAGGAGCATGAATCTTTAAAAGAATACGCCCAAAGGTGGAGAAGGAGATGATAACAATGATAGTGGACATGTTACCGGTGTTCTACAATTAGAAGATGGTGGGTTACATACCTTCACGCTTTGTCGATTTAGCTTTCGCTGGCGAAAGGATCGAAGTGGGTTTAAGAAGAGGAAAATTTGATTATCCTGCTTTAATGAATAGGAAGCCTAGGGCAAATGGAGAGAATGAGAAGAAGGGAGGAACCCATGTTGTGACTATCGTTCATACATGGCCAAATTTCCCACCAACTCAACAATATCAATACTCAACTAATATTAGCCTTTCTCATTATCCACCACCCTATCAACCAAGAACACTCAATCATCCACAAAGGCCACCCTTAAATCATCCAATACCAAACACCACCCTTAACAGAAACCAAAACACCAACCAAGGAAGGAATTTTCCAACAAAGAAGCCTGTAGAATTCACCCCAATTTGGGTGTCGTATACTAACTTACTCCCATATCTACTCAATAATGCAATGGTAGCCATAACCCCAACCAAGGTTCCTCAACCTCTATTTTTCCGAGGATACAACTCGAACGCAACATGTGCTTATCATGGAGGAGTTTCGAGGCATTCCATTGAGCATTGTGTGACCCTGAAACATAAGGTGCAAAATCTAATTGATGCAGGCTGGCTAAAATTTGAGGAGGATAATAGCTTGTGAATTCTAACGTTGGCAAGCAACACTATGCATGGCGCAATTTGAATGTTGTTGTTACATGTCTCCAATGACTCATTAGGATTTTCAAGTTTATGCCATTACTGTAAACAACAATCACAATGCTAATAATATGGATAAATTTGATGTCCTTATCTCATTCTCTCACAATTACATCTTTGCTTATTTAACTTTCACTAGAATGTGAATGTAAGCCGTTGGTTTCTTTGCTTAAGTGACTTGCACTCCTGAGTTGATCTCCAAGTCTGTTCAATCAGATACTGCTCGTTCTATACATTTGGTAGAGGTTCCGTAAACGACAAGTGCTAGTTGTCTTATATGACTAACTTTTGTATAGAAATCATTTTCCAAAACTTGTATAGTTCCCCAATTTATGGTTATTTTGTAGTGATTTTTGTAGCTAAATATTGTTCAATGGATAAAGCTGTCTCTATAATATGTCCATTGGATTTAATGTTGAAATATGTGCAATTTTAGGTGAAAAAGAGGCTAGGTCATGAAGTGCCAAAGGTGACAGTTGAGCTTAGCTCATCAGTGGGCTAAGCATGCATCCACCGCTAAGCGCAGCTTCAATGCACTTAGTGAGACTGAAGAATCTGGCAAGGCATCAATATCAAGGCCGCGCGCTAAGCGCGAGATCAATGCGCTAAGCGCAACGAGTGTCTTCAGCCAGGCTCAGTGCAAGATTGGCGCTAAGCTCGAATCCACAAATTCAGAGCCTATTGAAAACCTGTCTTATGCAGAATTAGGGTACAGAACTTTGACAAGGCCAGGGCACAAAATTCCATAGCACACCACAGTACCTATTTTGGGAATAGAGCTCTAGAGGCAACAAGAGGAGCAATTTTTGCAAAGATACCTAGGTTTTGTAAGCTTATTATTATTGTTTGGGTTTTTTCTGTAATGGCTAGCTAAACACCCTAGTAAGGGTTTTCTTGCATTTTTCAAGCCTCTAAAAGGCATATCAAACATGGAATGTTCCCAAAATAATCTATACAGTCCATTCATATATAAAGTCATAATCTTTAACTACTTCTAAAAGAGCATTAAAACCCTAAAAATCTAAAGCTAAATCTAAGGTTTTCTACCCTAAAGTTCAACAAAGTAAAAGAGAAAAGGAAGTATGGAACTTACTTGTATCGTTGATGCTTTGTGATTGGAAGTAGACAATGTAAAAAGAAAGCACAGATGCAAGGTGCGCAAATTTTTGGAGAGAGAGAATGTAGAGAAAGGGTTTGCAAAATCTGGCAATTGTGAGTGTAACTGCCGTTATACTCACTTAAGCAGTTTTCGACCTTCTCGCTTAGCAGACCGCTACGCTAAGCGAGCCAGAGAGACGTTTGGTTTCTCAATGAGGCTCACTTAGCGGATCTATGCGCTTAGCTGACGTTTGAAATTCAAAATAATTTTTTTTAGCACAAAGGGCTTGGCTTAGCGCGTGGATAAGACCGCTTGGCGAGTTCTGCAGATCAAAAAACCTACAACTCTTGCTAAGACGAGCTCTGGGTCGGCTTAGCTAAAATGATGCATCTTGAGTACAGAGGAGCATGCGCTTAATGGAAAAGGAATCGCTTAGCGCTAACACTTCCGCAAGAATTTGAGCTTAGCTGCCATGAGTAGCGCTTAGCTCCATGAACCCCAGTTTTGGCCGTAAGGAAATGAGCTTAGCGGCAACGAGTTGCGCTTAGCCAAAGAATACAATACACTTAGCGGTCAAGCAGTCGTTTAGCTTAATTCAGATCGAATTGAAATTGGCTTAGCTCAGCCTTGGCCAGCTTAGCGGACTGAATCAGCCTAAGATGCAAGGGTTGAGCGCTAAGCGCTTGAGACTCGCGGCTTAGCGCATGACCAAAGATGTGCTTAGCACGAGGCTTGCGCTTAGCGAAAGGACTGTTTTGCAGAAAATATTTTCTGAGTTATTTTTCAATCCCTTTCCCAAGAAATTGAAACCCTTATATCTAACATTCAAGGATAAGATGATATACTCCAATGTACAGATTATAAAGCAAGTTCCACATGATATAATGCATGAAAAACAAAGATAACAGAAATTAAAACTAGGTTGCCTCCCAGGAAGTGCTTCTTTAACGTCATTAGATTGACGCTTTTACCTTAATGGGTGATATCATGTTTTGGTTCCTACCTCCAGAACCTCTTGACCCACTTCCATTACCTGTAAACAAACATTTTGTTCTGGAGTAGGCATGTCATGTTTTCAACAAACAAATAAAAATCAATTTTCTAATCTTCAAAACCCATCTCCAGCTTCTTTCTACTCATATCAACTATGCAACTTGCAGTTAACATGAATGGACTTCCCAA
Source organism: Glycine soja (assembly GCF_004193775.1). Classification (NCBI taxonomy): domain Eukaryota; kingdom Viridiplantae; phylum Streptophyta; class Magnoliopsida; order Fabales; family Fabaceae; genus Glycine; species Glycine soja. The sequence goes on from NW_021144383.1 coordinate 148,039, forward strand.
TATTACAAGAATGTCAATATCTTCACAGATATCCATTACCACAAAGTTTTCCGGGAAGATAAAATGTTTCACTCTGACCAGCACATCTTCAATTACTCCATATGGTCTGGTAATGGAGCGATCAACAAGTTGTAAAGTCATCTTAGCGGGCATGATCTCCAACTCTCCCAACCTTTTGCACATGAAGGGTGACATTAAATTAATACTGGCTCCCAGGTCAATAAGAGCCTTTCCCACAGTGACTTCTCCAATTGAACAAGGAATAGTTACACTCCCAGGGTCTCTATGCTTGGGTGGAAGGATCTTTTGAATCACAACACTACAATTTCCTTCCACTATGATGTTCTCCTGGTTAATATACTTATGTTTCCTTGTTAACATATCCTTCAAGAACTTGGAGTAGAGTGGCATCTGCTGTAAAGCTTCTCCGAAGGGCATGGTTATTTCCAGTTTCCTGAAAATATCTAAAAATTTCGCCAAATGACGGTCCTTCTCCTTCTTGAAAGGTACCATAGGATATGGTACTTCCATACCTTCGTTCATAGCTTTATCACTTCTACTCTTCTCTTCATTCTCATTTTTTTCATCTTTTTCAATTTTTTTTTATTTTCTTATTCTTTTTCTACTTCTTTTTCTTTTTCTTGGTCTTTAAATTCTTTTTTCTTAACCATTATTTGTTTCTCTTTTTTCTGATTTCTTTCACCTCTCACATCATTTTTCATGCCATCAGTACCTTTCTTTTCAACAACTTTCTTCTTGTGCACAACATTCTCCTCATCCTCAGCCTCCACAAACCTCTTACTCCTTGTCATCGCAACTTTGCATTCCTCCCTGGGATTCTTTTCTGTATTTGCCATAAAACTGTTGGATGACTTGTCAACTATCTGCTTGGCCAGTTGTCCCACCTGGACCTCAAGGTTCTTCAGTGCTGATTCAATGCTTTTATGATTTGACATTGTTACTTGCATAAACTGAGTCAAAGTTTCCTCCAGCTTAGTAGTCCTCTAAAAGATGTTAGGCCCTTGTTGGATTAGCCTGTTCGAAGGACCACCGTGGTCTTGTTGAACTGATTTCCAGGGTGTGACCTCTACTGTCCTTGTTGATTATAAGGACCCTACTGGAAGCCTGAAAATCCTCCTTGAGCATACCCTTGTCGCTGTTGATTTCCCATATAATGAATTTCTTGAGTGTTTTCTTCAATGGGAATACATTGGCCTGTTTCATGAGTCTCACCACAGGTGGTACAACTTGTAACTTGCAAAATAGAAGAATGTGTAGGTTGACCAATAGACAGTTTAGTTGGCAACTTACCAAGTGTTTCTGTTAAAATCTCAAGTTCCTTAGAAAGCAACTTATTCTGTGCCAATAAAGTGTCATGTGATGATAGTTCTAACAAACATTTCTTTGTGGGTTGATGGGTTCTGTCGCGCAAAATGGCATGATCATTGGCTAACATATTCTCAATTAGCTCAGTTGCTTCTTTTGGGGTCTTCAGCTTTATTTTTCCTCCTGCAGAAGCATCTAGCAGTTGCTTGGTTTGTGGTCTCAACCCATCTATAAACATATTCAATTGAATTGGCTCGGAAAACCCATGGGTGGGAGTTCTTCTCAATAAACCTTTAAACCTCTCCAATGCTTCACTCAGAGATTCATCAGGGAACTGATGAAATGAAGAGATTGCAGCTTTCCCTTCTGCAGTCTTGGACTCTGGGAAGTATTTCCTTAGAAACTTTTCAACAACTTCTTCCGAGGTTTTCAGGCTGTTACACTTAAATGAGTGAAGCCACCTCTTGGCCTCTCCTGCCAATGAGAATGAGAATAGGCTGAGTCTAATAGCTTCATCTATGATGCAATCCTACCCCGCAAGGGCATTGGCTAGAAGACTCCAAGTAGATTGGGCTAGAGATCCAAGGAAAGGCCCTAGGGTTCTCATGAGCCTTAGGGTAGATTTCGAGCCCATGGGCTAAGTATGAGCCCGCTTATCTTTGTAAATATTAGAATAGGTTTTTCCTTCATCTAGGCCTTGTATTTTTGCCATTCTAGTAGTATAGGGTTTTAGCCTTGTATTTCGGGGCATTTTGAGTTGTCTTTGTAATAAGGACTTTTTTTGTTATTTTCATGTTTTTTGTCATGGGGTGAGCTTAGCTATTATAGGGGGTGTGTAGCTAAGCTCTAGCTTCTCATCTCAAGGAGGTGAGCTTAGCTATTAGAGAGGTATGTGTAGCTAAGCTCTAGCTTCTTTAGGAATCTTCTTAAGGAAGCTTCTCAAGGAGGTGAGCTTAGTTATGAGAGCGGTGTGTGTAGCTAAGCTCTAGCTTCTCAAGGAAGTTTTCTCAAAGAAGCTTCTCAAGGAAGTTTTCTCAAGAAAGCTTCTGAAGGAAGCTACCTAGTCTATAAATAGAAGCATGTGTAACACTTGTTGTAACTTTGATGAATGAGAGTCTTGTGAGACATACTTCAAAGTTCCACTTCTCTCCCTCTTTTATTCCTTCAATTTCGTGCTCCCCCCTTCTCTCTTTCTTTTCCTTCATTAAAGCATCCTCTTCAAGCTTCTTATCCAAGGCAATTCTTGGTGGTGAAGCTCCTTCTTCCTTGGCTTATTCCCTAGTGGATGGTGCCTCCCCTCGCCTCTTCTCCTTTGCCTTCCGCTGCATCTCTATGGTGAAAAATCACCATTGAAGGACCTCATTGAAGCTCAAAGATCCAGTCTCCATAGTAGCTCCACAAGCAAGCTTCCATCAAGTGGTAATCAGAGCACAAGAGCTTCAAGTAGGTGCTCCTTAAACCTCCACTAATTTTTTTGCTTTACCTTCTCTTCCATTGTTGTTTCTTCATTTTTTCTCCATGTATCTCCTCACATGTCTTGTGATAAATGTTGTTAACATGATTCTTTAGAGTTTCCACCAATTAAACTTGCTATAGAAGCTAGATTTGATTTTCTATGGTTCAAATTTCTTGTTCTTGTTCTTGAACCATGAATTGTGTTGAGTTTAGGTTCCTTTGAGTTTTGTCTTGTTATTTTTTGTGGCTGAAACCTAACCATAAAATTCTTACAAAAATATTAAAGTAGAAGAAAACCTCAAAAATCTAGAGTGACTTGTTCACCTATTGTAGTTTTGTCATAGAAGTCATGTCTAGTCATGAAACTTGTCACATAAGATTTCTTATGTTGTGCTGAATTTTATTTTTCTTGTTTCTTTGTCTAACTCATTTCTTCATGAGTGTATGAAATTCTTTTAGCCTATTAGTTGATTTGAGTCAAATCTTTCATGTTAATTAGTCCTTAACATGTTCATGCAAAATTCTTAGAGAGTCTTTGATTGTGAACCTTTTCTTGAACTTTTAGGTTTCCTTATGATTGTGTCTATTGTGAATTTGAGTTTTGCTGATTGAATTGTTGGCTGAAATGTTGATCCTATGTGAATATTGAACTCCTAAAACTGTGGTAAACAATCCTAGTGAGTTCAACATACATAGGAAGGTTGAAAGTAAGCCCAAGGCAATCAATATACCATGCTTAAAAAAAATCGCTGGTGCTGGCAACTTGGACATACAAACTTGTAAAAATTACTGAGAATTGGTTACTTCGAATTTTGAGCTGAAATTTTTACTGAATTTTCTAGACATCTTGAAAAAAGTTATAAAAAAAGAACCAAGTGATTTGGATAAAAGTAATAAATAATAAAAATCACACAAGTTGGCAGAAAAATCAGTATCCAGGAAAAAAAAGTGAAAGGGAAGTGTGCTTGTTGTTTTGGCTCAAAATTTATTCTATAATTGGAAATTTCAATTCAAAATTAGTGTGAAGACAAGTGCCAAAGCTAGAGTTTTGTTGAGTCTTTTTTTTTCAGTTTTTTTTACTCTACTCTAGAGCCATTCTAAGTTTCTCTTTGAGTCCTAGCTTGCTTCTATGTCCTTTTCATTGCTTTGATTGTTGAATAATCCTTGAAAAATTGTCTTGTTAAAACTCCATTGGTTTAGCTTTCATTTTATTTTTTTTGGTCTTTGGTTATTGCTTGTCTCTTTGTTTCCTTGTTTGTGGGTTGCCATATAGGAATTGGAAGGAGGATTGGTGCCCTCCCTTGAAGAATTTGAGTCCAGAAGCAAGGGACCAACCACCTTAAGAGCTATTGGACTAAGAAGCACTCCAAATTGAGTGAATCACCAAAGAGAGAACAACCACCAAAATTGAGGACCGTTTTGTAATTTTGTAATTTGCAATTTACTTACCTTCATTGCTTTCAAGTTTTTGTAACAAAAAGGCCTTTCATTGGAAGTGTGTTGGGAGCCTCCAATAGGTTACCAAACTTCCATTTGTGTGTAATAATTTTAGGCAATTTTTACTTAGGATAGTGAGTGTTTTGTTGGGAACCTTGAATGTGGTCATCCAAACACTCTTAGGATTCACCTAGTTTACATTTCTTGCTTACTTTCATAGCTTATTTCTTTTACCTTCCATTGTCAAACCGCCTAGATAGCTTGCATTTTACCAATTAGTTTTTTTACCTTATCTTTCACACCTCTTTTAGTGTTTATTTGGCTAGTTTCAACCATAGTTTCTTTTACCTTTTGTTTTCAAACCTCCAACAAGAAAGAACCACAAATTAGGAACCAACATGAGTCATCATTCATCTAGTGTTAATGGCGAGGGTACTAGTCATAAAGACCCTTTATCTAGAATCTTAGATGAGTTGAGTTCCCTCAAGTTATGGAAAGAAAAACAAGAGAGAAAAGAAAAAGGAAAAAAAAGAGTGGAAGAAATAAGTCAAGATGAAAGAAAGAAAATAAGAGAGGAAGAAAGAAGAAAAATAATGAAAGAAATGAAAAGAGAAAAACATGCCTCCTATAGTAGTCATAACTCTTGCAAAAGCCTAAGTGAAGAACTTCGTGACTATTACGAAGGAAGGCATAGGTCACATCTTAGACCTCACTCCCATAGAAGAGAAAAGGAAAGAAAGCCTCAAGAGGCTAACATTAACCTCTCATACTTCCATGGGAAGGACAATGTAGAGGCTAACTTAGATTGGGAAATAATGGTAGAGCAACAACTTAAAAAGAAGTCTACTTCAAAATCTTATGGCTCTCACTCTTATCCAAAGAAAGACCAAGGTCAAGGCATCTTAGGGGTGACACCTTCGAAGCCCAAAGATGATAAGGGGAAGGCAATAGAAAAGCAAGCCCATAAGACTAGTATGCAAGAGAAAACTAGCTCTATAAAGTGCTTTAAATGTCTTGGAAGAGGACACATTACTTCTCAATGCCCCACCACAAAAACCATGATTATGAGGGGCCAAGACATTTATAGTAGCCAAGATGAGGCTACTACTTCCCCTTCCTCTAGTGAAAGTGAAGAAGCAAAAGGGGAAGAATCTAGTGAAGAAATCTACCCCCAAGAAGATGGACAACCATTAGTGGTTAAAGAGAAGTGTAAGGAGGTAAGTGTCTCCTCCAAGAGGTTAGCTAAGAAGGAAACTCATTTTACAATAAAGACAAACATTAAAGAAACTTTCCCTCTTAGACAAGCTCCACATTTTCTCTTTTGTAAAAAGACACTTGCTAGCATTGCCACACCTCTTGGGCTTGAGTTTATTCCTCAAGTAAAGAAGTTGTTGGATGAGGGTTTGGTTCGCAAGAGCTTAAATCCTTGTGCTTTTTTGGTGCCCAAAATAGGTATTATTAGGCACCAAGTCCCTAAAATAGGTGGTATGATGAATGTTTTGAGTGGTGTAACCCTCTTTTGTAAAATCACTCGTACACCTAACATCTTCATGGTGTGTGTACATAGGGACCCATTAGGTAGGTTTTTTCTTATTTTTAGTTTCAATACAAACTTAGGTACTCATATGGGACACCTTAGGTTTGTCATACTTTTTGGTAGGAATAATCAATATGAAAATATAGAAAAAGGTATGTTTTATTGCGTTACTTTTCTTAATTTTTCAAATAGTGATCAACGGGTTCCCATGAACCCTAAGAGAATAAAGGTCATTCCTGAGTGGCTCACTCCACCAAGTATAAGAAAAATTTGGGGCTTCCATGACTTAACAAACTTTTACAAAAGGTTTGTCCCATATTTTTCTATACTTGTAGCACCACTCATTGAGTTGGTGAGAAACCATGTTCCTTCATGGGAAGATACCCAGGAAATGGGTGATCGAGGCCGTACCCGAATCAAATAAACATGAAAATGCAGTAACTAGGAAGTGATCCTAGGTCGTTTCCCAACGAGCAGTGACAAGCCAAATGTTCATAATATACTTGCAGTAACAGTAACGATGGGGGGGGGGGGTTTGGTTGTTTGGTAATTAAAGAGCAGAACAAATAAAATGGAATACGAAACTACTAATATTAAAAACGGGTTGTTTCCTCTGATTTAGAAGCCACTCTCTTATCCTGGGTTATGGAGAATTCGTCCCTAACAGTCAACCACTTAATCCAACCCTATTTCAATTTACTAAGCGAAAATCAACTTAGGGTTTTCAATATGTGATTAGGCACCACATACACCAGTTAGCCCTTCGTCCATTAAGCAGGAACGCAAGTTAGGCTCAGAGGCAATTAATCGAACACGAAGCGTGCACTGATTAATATTCACGAAATTGGGATAACTGCTGAAGGGAGAACTGCCAGGAAACCACATTACAAACGAAACCTCAAAGAGAGTTGGGCTTCCTCCTCAAAAGGAAACAACACCAAAAAATCTAGCCTTCCATGGATTCAAACAGAAAACGCAAATGAAACATGAAGCAGAAACGTAAATGAACAAGAACGTAAATGAACAGAAACGTAAATGAAAGTAGAAGAAGAAGCAAGAATGAACTCATAATTAAAAGCAGAAAACGGAAATTTGCATTAAGAACGAAAACTGTAACAAGGGAACAGAAAAACGTGAAAACCTAAAACCAAAGCTCTGAATAATGAAAATAGCATAGCAGAATAGAATGCCCTGCACGAATCCCAAGGCAGCTATTTAAAAAGAGTCACTCAAAGTCACTGGGCCCTATTACAATACTCTGGCCCAAAACGAAATAAACACTGAACAACATAAAATAAAATTGCGAAATTTCCTAATTAGAAATTAACTAAGGTAAGCGCTGCTTTATTTGCCCTCTTCAAGTCCACAACCAAAATCCGGATTAAGCCCAATGTTTCATTAATTCCTGAAATTAGATTAAAAACATCAAATTAGCTAAATGAGCCCAAATAATAAAACTGCCTAATTAATTGACAATTAAGACCAATCAATAATTAAAATGGTGCAAAAAGGGTTTTAGAAAATAGAAGAAAATGATGGCACATCAAAACCCCCCATACTTAGCCTTTTGCACTCCTGGGCAAAATGAAACAAAGAACAAAATCCAAGGATATCAAAGGGAGACAAACAAAAACATTCACATATTTCTCAATGAACATCAAGGAATGAAAGGAATGGGTAACATCTAACATAAGGAGATCCAAAAAGTCAAGACATTCATGAAAATCATCCAAGCAACCCAATCATGGCAAAATAGTTAATCAGCTCAAGAATGAAAACTGATAAAGCCTCACAAGATATACACTCTATCTCTCAAGTGTCTAGGCTACTATTTATCCTCAAATCACCCATGAAAGCAAACACCACATAAACTTGGCAAGATTCTAAAATTGACAATCAACCCATAAACACAAGCACATGAGGATCAAAAGGTCTTTTAAGGTTGTAATGGGGCCAAGGACAAGGTATGGAGAAATATGGAATAAGTGGCTAAATCCCAAAGGAATAGAGGAGCAAAGGGGAATAAGTGCATATTAAGGAAAAAAAATAAGAAAATAAAAAGAAGTAAAGATAAAAATTAAACATGAAGAGTAGAACCAAGAGTTTCATCATTCTTGTGCCATTTAAGATCTTATTCACTCAACTTTATTGCTTTTCTTTTTCTTTTTTCGATTTTTTTTTTCGATTTTTTTTTTTACTCTTTAGCCTTTGAGAAACAACATTTCATTCAGCATGTCCAACATTTAACCAATATACAATGTACATCAAGTATGGCCCAAAATACATCATGAAGCATAGCCAACAAAACAAGTTGTCCAATGAAACAAAAACCCCCCACACTTATTCCCAAAACAATTCCAAAGCTCCAAAATTCCTTAAGGATATGGTAATATCATGGTTTTTCACTTAAGGCTTGTAGTGAGCTTCAAAACAAGGAAAGGGAAACAAGGCTCAAAAGGGCTATCAAAGGAATTAATTCAAGGTAAGTCCATTTGGCTAGAAGCTTATAAGAACAAAATTGCCTTAATCATTTCCAAATATGCATGTGAATTAGGACGCATCAACAAGAATCAAGCCAAGGCTATTGTGCAAGCAATCAATGGGGCAAAACACACCAAATGATTATAATGATGGATGGCTCAAATTCTCACAAAGGTAAAATCATCACTTTCAAATTGAGCTTTCAAAACTATCATGACATGTAGAGAAGAATCAAGGATTTCAAGTCACAAAATGTCAAGAACTTTTATTTTCAAAACAATTACCCATTTCTTGAACATATCCTATAATTCAAAGAAAAACATGCAAAGTCGTACGTGCACACGAAATTGACCCAAAATTTTAAACTGAAAATCCGACGAAACTAACAACATTAACAAATTAACACAACTAACAAATTAACAAAACCAACAAAACTAGCAAAACCAAAGAACACTCCCCCCCCCCCATACTTAAACAACACATTGTCCTCAATGTAGCACAATTAAAAGATTAAAAACAATTAAATCATCAAAGAGAATCGGACAAGTGTAATAAAAGCAAAGAAGGAGATAGGAAAAGAAAAACTCCCTAAGTCATGGTGGAGGAAGAGTAGGGTGGAGTAAGGAAGTCTCTTCCACCACTACGTCCACTAAAGAAGGGTTCGTGAGGAATGGCTTAAGTCGATGTCCGTTGACCTTGAAGCTCTTGTTTGTGGAGTCGCTTTTGATCTCAACTGTACCATAAGGAAAAACATTAGTAACAACAAAAGGACCAATCCACTTAGACCTCAACTTACCACTCATGAGTCCAAGCCTAGAATTATACAATAACACTTTTTGCCCAACCACGAAGTCTTTTTTAACTATCATGCTATCATGGAACTTCTTGGTCTTTTCTTTGTAGAACTTGGCATTCTCGTAGGCTTCTAGGTGGATTTCATCTAACTCACTCAGTTGCAACTTCCTTTCCTCGCCAGCTTGATCCATAGAGAAGTTGCAAGTCTTCACTGCCCAGTATGCTTTGTGCTCAATTTCCACTGGAAGATGACATGCCTTTCCAAAGACAACCCGATAAGGAGACATTCCTATGGGTGCTTTGTAGGCAGTCCGATGTGCCCAGAGAGCATCATCAAGCCTGGTACTCCAATCTTTCCTGCTTGGCTGCACAATCTTCTCTAGAATTCTCTTGATTTCCCTGTTAGAAATTTCTGCCTGTCCATTAGTCTGGGGGTGGTATGGTGTGGATACCCTGTGTACCACCCCGTACTTTTTAAGCAGGGCATGCATTGTCCTGTTGCAAAAATGGGTTCCTTGATCACTAACAATTGCTTTAGGTACTCCAAACCTGCAAAACAGATTAGACCTGACAAAGTCTGCAACAACTTTAGCATCATTAGTTCTAGTGGGCTTGGCTTCCACCCATTTTGAAACATAATCAACTGCAAGGAGCATATAAACATAACCAAAAGAGACAGGAAAAGGACCCATGAAATCTATACCCCAGACATCAAACACCTCACAGAATAGCATAGGTTGCTGAGGCATTTGTTGTCGCCATGTAAGTGTATTTCCTGCTCTCTGACACTGCTCACAAGTGCTGCAGATCTTCCACGCATCTTTAAAGATGGTGGGCCAATAAAAACCACAATCAAGCACTTTGCGAGCTGTCCTTTGAACACCCAGATGACCTCCCGGTGCGGAAGAATGACAGAACTGCAGGACTGAGTGAGTCTCATGATCTGGAATGCACCGTCTAATGACCTGATCACTGCACAATTTCCACAAGTAGGGGTCATCCCAAATAAAATGCTTAGCATCACTTTTAATCTTATCTTTTTGGGCCTTAGATGCTAAGGGAGGAAAAACAGAGGCAACTAAATAATTGACAATGTTAGCAAACCAGGGAGTAGAAAGAGAGTCAGAAATACTATACAATATATACAAATGATCATCCGGGAAATCATCCCGAATAGGTGAATCTGCATCAGAGACACGTTCGATCCGACTCAAATGATCAGCAACTAGATTTTGTGCTCCGCTCCTATCACGGATCTCCAAGTCAAACTCTTGGAGCCAGAGCATCCATCGGATCAACCTAGGCTTAGAATCAGCCTTCTTCAACAAGTACTTTAGAGTTGCATGGTCAGTATAAACAATAATGCGAGTACCAAGCAAATAAGATCAAAATTTTTCAAGAGCAAAAACTATGGCTAGAAGCTCTTTCTCAGTAGTAGTATAATTTGCTTGGGCAGCATCTAAAGTCCTAGAAGCATAATATATCACCCTGGGCAATTTATCAATTTTCTGAGCAAGGACAGGCCCCAATGCATAATTTGATGCATCACACATAAGCTCAAAACGGGCTGTCCAATCGGGTGCCTGGATGATGAGGGTGGTAGTCAACGCTCTTTTGAGGCAATCAAAAGCCTCTTTGCATCTGTCATTAAAGTCAAACTCCACCTCCTTTTGCAACAAGTTGGACAGTGGAAGGGCTACTTTGCTAAAATCCCTTATAAAGCACCTGTAGAATCTTGCATGACCAAGAAAAGATCGCACCTCTCGCACACAAGAAGGGTAAGGCAATTGTGAAATAACAGAAATTTTTGCAGGATCTACTTCAATACCCTTATTGGAAATAATGTGGCCTAAAACTATACCTTGCTCAACCATAAAATGACATTTTTCAAAATTTAGAACAAGGTTAGTTTCAATGCATCTATTCAAAACTTTTTCCAAACTATTCAAACAACCATCCAAAGAGGATCCATATACAGTGAAATCATCCATAAACACCTCTATGCAATTTTCTAAAAAATCACTGAAAATACTAATCATGCACCGCTGGAAGGTACCAGGGGCATTGCACAGGCCGAAAGGCATCCTCCTATAAGCAAAAGTGCCGAATTGGCAGGTGAATGTGGTCTTTTCCTGATCCTCAGGAGCAATAGTAATTTGCATATAACCAGAAAAACCATCAAGGAAACAGTAGTGGGATTTACCTGCCAGGCGTTTAAGTATCTGGTCAATGAATGGCAGGGGAAAATGGTCCTTTTTGGTAACCTGGTTCAGCCTCCTATAGTCAATGCAGATTCTCCAACTGTTATGCACCCGAGTAGGAATCAGCTCCTCCTTCTCATTTCTGATCACTGTGAGGCCAGTCTTTTTCGGGACTACCCAGACGGGACTCACCCATTGGCTGTCGGAGATAGGATAAATGATTCCAGCTTGCAAAAGCTTGGTTATCTCCTTCTTCACTACATCAAGAATCACCGGGTTGAGTCTTCTCTGTGGCTGTCTTACTGGTTTAGCTCCATCCTCTAAATTTATTTGATGCATACATGTGGATGGGCTTATACCAGGAATGTCCGCCAGGGTCCAGCCTATAGCCTTCTTATGCTTCTTGAGAACTGACAACAACTTCTCCTCTTGCTCATCAGCAAGGGAGGCAGATATAATCACTGGAAAACTCTTGCTATCATCCAAGTAAGCGTATTTTAAATTTGATGGCAGAGGCTTCAATTCTGGTGTGGTCGACTGGACAGTGGTAGAAGGAGATGGTTTCTCAGCCTTTACCTCATAAAGAAAGTCAAAGGTATGTGTACTTCCTGAAACATGGTTAGTCCTATCTGACTCTATAAAATCAATCTCAAGAGGTAAAACACCACCACCAGGCATGCAATCAATATCACTCTCAGATTCACTCTCAGCATCAAATTCAGACATATGATCAAGTACAATTTCAGACTCAATGCATGAAGAGTGAGAGGCATGCAGATTAGAATAAAGATCAGTCATGTATTCATCAACAACATGATCAATTATTTCAGCACGAAATACAGAAAGATCTTCAGATGGGTATTTCATAGCATCCAGAATATTAAAATGAACAGTTATATCACCAAACTCCATGGACAGTGTGCCTACATAAACATCTATCTTAGTTCTAGCAGTTTTCATAAAGAGTCTGCCTAGAATGATGGGAACTGATCCTTGAGAAAATCCATCTTCCATATTCAAGATATAAAAATCAACAGGGAAAATCAGTTCACCAACTCTAACTAAGACATCTTCTATGAAACCAACAGGATAGGCAACACTTCTATTAGATAAATGAATTACCACATCAGTTGACTGCAAGGGACCTAGAGATAGAGAATTAAAAATCGACAGAGGCATAACACTAACAGAGGCTCCTAAATCTAGCATGGCATTGTCAAACTTACTATTCCCTATAATACAAGGTATGCTGAATGTACCTGGATCTTTGCATTTTTCAGGAATTTGAGGAACAGATTTACCAATCAATGCGGAGACATTTCTGCCCATGCTAATTCGTTCACTTCCTTTAAGCTTCCGCTTATTAGTGCACAGCTCCTTCAAGAATTTGGCATATCTTGGAATTTGCTTTATTGCATCCAACAGAGGTATGTTTACCTCTACTTTTCTAAACGTTTCCAAGATCTCTTTCTCTGCCTCTTCCATTTTTTTGTTGGAAACTGCTCTTGGAGGGAATGGAAGAGGGGGAATGTGCTGCTTCTGCAAATTAGATTTACCTGTGGAAGAAGATCCACCTGCACAGAAATTGTTAGGTAGATTTTTGTCATCACCTTTTTCTGGAATAGAGTGAAGTTTGGCAGGTTCATTTGCAGATGAGGAAGGTGCTACGGGTTGAGGTCCTTGACACTGCTTTCCCGACCTCAATGAAATGGCACTGACATTTTTGGGATTTTGGACAGCTTGAGAAGGCAGCTTGTCAGAATTCTGGGACTGTTGTTGATTCAATTGGGTAGCTAATTTTCCCATCTGATTGGTTAAGCTCTGAATGGAGGCTCTGGTCTCTTGCTGAAACTGCATGTTCTGCATAGTCATTTGCCTCACAAGTTCTTCGAGGGAAGGTTGTGGAGGGGCCTCAACTGTTGGCTGTTTCTGGGGTTGTTGCTGTTGTTGGATTGGTGGAGGAATGTATGGTCTGCTTGGGCCAACAGCATTTTGGAAGGAAGGAGCAGGCTGCTGTTGTTGTTGCTGAGGGCTGGACCATCTGAGGTTAGGGTGATTCCTCCATCCAGGGTTGTATCTGTTGCTGGAAAGGTCATAATTGCTCTGCTGTGGTTGATTTTGCTGCTGAGATTGAGGAGGTCTATTGTAAATATTTGTAGCATAAGCTTCAGGCTGCTCAATTGCTCCAGGTTGCTGCATGGAAGGGCAAAGGTCTGTTTGGTGGTCAGCAGAGGAGCACAAACCACAAACCCTTGTGACAGGTACAGATTTCTGATTCAAGGCCAGCTGGGTTACCAAGTTAACCAACGCATCCAGTTTGCCTTCAAGCTTCTTAGTTTCAGATGATGCAGATGGGTTTGTAGCTACCTCATGCACTCCTCTAATGACTATGGCATCATTTCTGGCTCTAAACTACTGGGAGTTGGAGGCCATCTTCTCAATTAAATTTCTGGCTTCAGCAGGAGTCATGTCTCCAAGGGCTCCACCACTGGCAGCATCTATCATACTTCTCTCCATATTACTGAGTCCTTCATAAAAATATTGGAGAAGAAGTTGTTCTGAAATCTGATGGTGGGGGCAACTGGCACATAGTTTCTTAAATCTCTCCCAGTACTCATACAAGCTCTCTCCACTGAGTTGTCTAATACCTGAGATATCCTTCCTGATGGCTGTGGTCCTGGAAGTAGGGAAATTTTTTTCTAAGAATACTCTCTTAAGGACATCCCAGCTCGTGATGGACCTTGGAGCAAGGTAATACAGCCAGTCCTTTGCCACTCCCTCTAATGAATGAGGAAAAGCCTTCAGAAATATGTGATCCTCTTGGACATCTGGGGGTTTCATGGTGGAGCAGACAATGTGAAATTCTTTCAAATGTTTGTGCGGGTCTTCACCTGCAAGGCCATGAAACTTTGGAAGCAAATGAATCAGTCCAGTTTTAAGAACATATGGGACATCCTCATCAGGGTATTGGATGCACAAGCTTTCATAGGTGAAATCAGGTGCAGCCATTTCCCTTATAGTCCTCTCACGAGGTGGAGGTTGTGCCATGTTCTCAGAATGTGCAAAATCAGAATGCTCAGAATCAGAATGCTCAAAATTATAATGCTCAAGATCAGGATGTTCAAAATCACCAATAACAGAATGCACAGATTCACCAGTTATGGAATGCTCAGAATGATCAAAAGGTATAAAATGATGCCTAACTAATCTATTAAATGTCCTATCTATCTCAGGATCAAAGGGTTGTAAGTCAGATGGATTGCCTCTAGTCATACACTACATTCAGCATGCACACAACTAGTTGCCTTGTCATGTAAATAAAGGTGTAGGTTTGAACTACAGCTACCCTCAAATGATATCCAAATGACTTGAAATTTTGTGAGCAACCTTATAAAATGATGAGAAGATAGCACAAAAAATTTCAGACAAAAATTCAAAGTCTAACTATGAAAGCTAAAATTGGTAGGTTAAGAAAAATAAGTGAATAAAACTTGAAAAATAAAAAACTTTTGACAGAATTGCTTTTTTTGGACGATGGAGACCTCAGCCGGCCTCGGCGGGCTGCCTTGGCGTAGGAAATTTTTTTCTACCCCAAATGCATATATAATAATTGCAATTCTGATAACCGGAGCAAAAGTTATGGCCGTTTGAAGTTTTGACAAACACAAAATTTGCTAGTTTTTTGGAACTTTCAAATTTGACCAAACTAAAGGCTCTAGCTATTTTTCCCACAAAATATGGATTAAAAGAAGTTACCACAAAAAAATTCAGCCAAAAATAACAACCCTAGCTACTAAAACAAAAAATCCCAAATAATTCAGCATGGGTGGTCGCTAAAATCCGTCTCTAATTGATTTCTACTACTACTCTGTTTTTCCGCAAGCTGATTTCTACTACTACTTTGTTTTCAAGCACAATCTTCACAGCAAAACACCCAAGACTGAAACAGGGGAAACGCTTAATGGGAAAACTGAAACAGAACACACATTAAACAAAATACCAGGACACTAAACAACACTAACACACATACTAACACAATACTAACAATTAAACATAAAACACGAAAGGATTAAACACACAACACTAGCTAGCTATTATGAACCTTTGGACACTGCTCCCTGGCAACGGCGCCAAATTTGATCGAGGCCGTACCCGAATCAAATAAACATGAAAATGCAGTAACTAGGAAGTGATCCTAGGTCGTTTCCCAACGAGCAGTGACAAGCCAAATGTTCATAATATACTTGCAGTAACAGTAACGATGGGGGGGGGGGGGGGGGTTGGTTGTTTGGTAATTAAAGAGCAGAACAAATAAAATGGAATACGAGACTACTAATATTAAAAACGGGTTGTTTCCTCTGATTTAGAAGCCACTCTCTTATCCTGGGTTATGGAGAATTCGTCCCTAACAGTCAACCACTTAATCCAACCCTATTTCAATTTACTAAGCGAAAATCAACTTAGGGTTTTCAATATGTGATTAGGCACCACATACACCAGTTAGCCCTTCGTCCATTAAGCATGAACGCAAGTTAGGCTCAGAGGCAATTAATCGAACACGAAGCGTGCACTGATTAATATTCACGAAATTGGGATAACTGCTGAAGGGAGAACTACCAGGAAACCACATTACAAACGAAACCTCAAAGAGAGTTGGGCTTCGTCCTCAAAAGGAAACAACACCAGAAAATCTAGCCTTCCATGGATTCAAACAGAAAACGCAAATGAAACATGAAGTAGAAGCGTAAATGAACAAGAACGTAAATGAACAGAAATGTAAATGAAAGTAGAAGAAGAAGCAAGAATGAACTCGTAATTAAAAGCAGAAAACGGAAATTTGCATTAAGAACAAAAACTGTAACAAGGGAACAGAAAAACGTGAAAACCTAAAACCAAAGCTCTGAATAATGAAACTAGCATAGCAGAATAGAATGCCCTGCACGAATCCCAAGGCAACTATTTAAAAAGAGTCACTCAAAGTCACTGGGCCCTATTACAATACTCTGGCCCAAAACGAAATAAACACTGAACAACATAAAATAAAATTGCGAAATTTCCTAATTAGAAATTAACTAAGGTAAGCGCTGCTTTATTTGCCCTCTTTAAGTCCACAACCAAAATCCGGATTAAGCTCAATGTTTCATTAATTCCTGAAATTAGATTAGAAACATCAAATTAGCTAAATGAGCCCAAATAATAAAACTGCCTAATTAATTGACAATTAAGACCAATCAATAATTAAAATGGTGCAAAAAGGGTTTTAGAAAATAGAAGAAAATGATGGCACATCAATGGGTTTTCTGACCTTACCTTACTTCAACATACCAAACACCACTAATACATGTGTTTTTGTTCTTTTTACAGGTGTTGAGGGAAGGAGCCCAGAGTATGAAGAACCTCGGGATTTGAGGTCAAATCCTTTCCAAGGTGGAGGGATTGATGCAATCCTACCCCGCAAGGGCATTGGCTAGAAGACTCCAAGTAGATTGGGCTAGAGATCCAAGGAAAGGTCCTAGGGTTCTCATGAGCCTTAGGGTAGATTTCGAGCCCATGGGCTAAGTATGAGCCCGCTTATCTTTGTAAATATTAGAATAGGTTTTTCCTTCGTCTAGGCCTTGTATTTTGGCCATTCTAGTAGTATAGGGTTTTAGCCTTGTATTTCGGGGCATTTTGAGTTGTCTTTGTAATAAGGACTTTTTTTGTTATTTTCATGTTTTTTGTCATGGGGGTGAGCTTAGCTATTATAGGGGGGGTGTAGCTAAGCTCTAGCTTCTCATCTCAAGGAGGTGAGCTTAGCTATTAGAGAGGTGTGTGTAGCTAAGCTCTAGCTTCTTTAGGAATCTTCTTAAGGAAGCTTCTCAAGGAGGTGAGCTTAGTTATGAGAGGGGTGTGTGTAGCTAAGCTCTAGCTTCTCAAGGAAGTTTTCTCAAAGAAGCTTCTCAAGGAAGTTTTCTCAAGAAAGCTTCTCAAGGAAGCTACCTAGTCTATAAATAGAAGCATGTGTAACACTTGTTGTAACTTTGATGAATGAGAGTCTTGTGAGACATACTTCAAAGTTCCACTTCTCTCCCTCTTTTATTCCTTCAATTTCGTGCTCCCCCCTTCTCTCTTTCTTTTCCTCCATTAAAGCATCCTCTTCAAGCTTCTTATCCAAGGCAATTCTTGGTGGTGAAGCTCCTTCTTCCTTGGCTTATTCCCTAGTGGATGGTGCCTCCCCTCTCCTCTCCTCCTTTGCCTTCCGCTGCATCTCTATGGTGAAAAATCACCGTTGAAGGACCTCATTGAAGCTCAAAGATCCAGCCTCCATAGAAGCTCCACAAGCAAGCTTCCATCAATCTAGCACACCGGCAATCTTAACAGTGTTGCATATTTCAATGAACGTTGCCGAATGTGCATAGGGGTCTTCATTAGGTAATCCTTGGAATAAATTCCCATGTATTAAACGAATTAAAGAATGCGGGTAGTTGATGTTGTGAGCTTACACTTCAGGACGTGTAATGCTAGTAAAGAATTGTGGTACTGAGCAGCTTGAATAATCCTCAAGGGTGATCCCTTGGTGTTGCTCACCTGCCATGATAGTGGTTTCAGGCAATTGAGTAGAAGATTCCCTTGATGATGGTGAATCATGTGATAATTAATCAGAAAAATGAGTTTCTTCCTCAAGAATAGATGCAACTGTTCTGTCTTGCAGAAGTTTCCTTCTCCTCTCGGCCCTGTTCCTTCTCAATGTAGCTTCAATTTCAAAGTCCTGATGAACTAAATTTCCTGTGGGAGATCTATGCATATAAAATACTAACAGAAACAACGGTTATCCAATTCAATAAGAGAAGACAAATATGGATTGAGAACAAATATTCGCAGATAATCAAAGAATAACGAATAAAGAATAGGCACCTAAAAACAAACGTTGGTCTTCCTAATAGGTGCTTGATGTTAAAAGGATATTCTCTACTTAACAATGCTCG
The DNA here is from genome assembly GCF_004193775.1 of Glycine soja. Lineage (NCBI taxonomy): Eukaryota > Viridiplantae > Streptophyta > Magnoliopsida > Fabales > Fabaceae > Glycine > Glycine soja. Next base: position 166,236 of record NW_021144383.1, read on the forward strand.
TGCATTCTATGGTGTCTCCTGAAATGCTAAACCCCGATTCCTCATGATAGTCTAGCCTAATCTTGATCAAGCATCGTCCGCAGATTCCTCTTGTTGGACTAAACTCGGCCAGGACCGCATTAAGGCAAACATACAACAACTAGATTACCCCGATCCCTCGTGATAGTACGACAAACTAGCCCTATCCTATCAAGTTCTAATAATCAGACTAGTTTCCACTGTTGAATGATGCTAACAAAACATGCATTTATGTGATCAAGGTAAAAGCATACTAGAATGAAATACTGATAGCACAGAGAACACACAAAACATCATTAGATAGATAAAAAGATATTTACATCAAGTACCTACAAGGAAGATCCAACAGAGGATTTAGCTTTCCATAACTGGAAAGATTCCTTTACAAAAAAGAGAAGAGAAAGATGAGAGATTGCAGAAATACAAGTAGTGGGGATGTCTCCTCCTCCTCTAAGACCTCACAATCACTCATAAACTCATCTCAAGCTCTCATAACGGCTTCCTCTTCAAGCTCTAGTCTCTGCAGATCTTCACACAACAAAATCTCTCAAACTCTCTCGAACTTGGACCTTTCTCTCTCTAGAACTCTCTAAACATGCAGAAGCTTCTTGAGAAAAATGGCCAAACTCCCTTCAAAAATATGATTTCAGGCTTAAATAGGTGACTTTGTTCTTGCTCGTGCACTTAGCGCAATTCTGAAACGCTTAGCGCGCATTAGTGAATTTCGGCTTAGTGCGGGCTTTTCTTGCTTAGCAAATGGACTGAAGCGGTGCGCTTAGCGGGATGGCCCTTCGCTCAACGAACATGCACAGCTCATCCTTCTTCTAGATTCTTCCTCGCGCTCAGCGGATGGCTTGCTAAGCCAAAAGGTTTTCTTAGCGAGAGGGTGAAAATCAGCACTATACCATCTCGCCTTATTAACCTAAAATTGAGAGAAAATGATTATTAAACACACAAAACGGAAGTACTAAGTATTTATTACCTATCTTTACCCAAAAGTAGTTACAACACTACAAAATAACCATAAATTGGAGGAGTTTGATACAATTTACACAGGTTTTATACACAAAAGTTAGTTGTATTCATCGACTAACAGATCCATATTTTGGTTGATTGATTAAATGTCAAACAACTCCATTGTCGTCACTCGAAAATTGTCAAGTGACTAAATAAAACAGAACATACACTCTGAGGGAGTCCCCGAAGTGATTTGCATAAAGATAGGATGAGGTTTCATGAGTTATCACATCTTTCAAAAAAAAGAGATAGTCAATCTGTGTTTTCTAGAAAAAGAAAAAAAAAGGAGCAAAAAAATCAAATCAAAATCAAAATCACAAAAATAGGAAAGAACGTCATGAGCATTAGACATTTTTCATAATTCAAAACCTTTTTGCATTACTAGCATTTCAAGATGAAGATTGCATGCATCTGCATCCTAAACATCAAGTTCATATTAGACTATAGATTTCCCTTTGCATACCAATTTCCCAAATCTAATGTCCTATCTTTTGAGTTTAGGAACAGATGCCCTCTCAAAGAGTCAACCTCTTGCTTTCTCCTAAGGTTGAGCCCTTTGGTACTAGTACCTATTGGCTTGTTTCATAGGACTCAAAGTCCTCACGTTTATCTTTCAGAGGGATCAAAGTCCTCACTTTTATGCTTTCAAAGGGCTCAAAGTCCTCACTTTTATGCTTTCATAGGACTCAAAGTCCTCGCTTTTAGCTTTCGTAGGACTCAAAGTCCTCACTTTTATCTTTCATAGGACTCAAAGTCCTCGCTTTTATCTTTCATAGGACTCAAAGTCCTCACTTTTATCTTTCATAGGACTCAAAGTCCTCGCTTTTAAGTTTTCATCGGACTCAAAGTCCTCGCTTTTATGCTTTCATAGGACTCAAAAGTCCTTGCTTTTACCTTTCATAGGACTCAAAGTCCTTGCCTTTGCATTTCATAGGACTCAAAGTCCTTTGTCTTTATCTTTCATGGGACTCAAAGTCCTCCATCTTTATGCATTCAAGACTATCAAATTCTTCTTTACATTTCAAAGACTATCAGAGTCTTTTGTCAAGACTATCACAGTCTTCTTTACATTTCAAAGACTTCAATGTCTTTTGGCAAGACTATCACAGTCTTCTTTACATTTCAAAGACTATCAGAGTCTTTTGTCAAGGCTATCACAGTCTTCTTTACATTTCAAAGACTTCAATGTCTTTTGTCAAGATTATCACAGTCTTCTTTACATTTCAAAGACTTCAATGTCTTTTGTCAAGACTATCATAGTCTTCTTTACATTTCAAAGACTTCAATGTCTTTTGTGAAGACTATCACAGTCTTTTTTACACTTTCAAAAGACTACAATGTCTTCATTTACATTTCAAAAGACTTCAATGTCTTCAGTCATTTACGCTTTCAAAAGACTACAATGTCTTCATTTACATTTCAAAGACTTCAACATCTTTTGTCTTTTATAGGACTCAATGTCCTTGTTTGTGCTTCATAGAACTCGACGTCCTTTGTCTCTATGCTTTGAAATAAAATAGAAAAAAGAAGAACTTCAAATGTCTTCCGCTCTACAAAACTTCAATGTCCTCATGTTTTCTCGGTTTCACTTCCTTGGGTTCCCGATCGAATAGCAAGATCGCTCGAATGAAATTAGTGTCCTTATCTTTACTTCCCTTTTATTTCCAATAAAAGATAAGTAAAGAAAGGCAACTGTCATACCCTAATTTCGTCCGGGGACTATCATTTGCTAACATTTTGATTATTGCTAGCTGAATTGAGCTGCTTGACACTAGTTGTCGTGCAAAACGAAAGGTTTTGCGATGTTTCGATAAAGAATGCGGAAAATACCCAAAAGGGAGGGCAAAAGGGTCATTTGAAAGCTTTTTCTGACCCCTGGCTCGTCCAGGCTAGCCTCTGGCTTGCCTGGGCTCTCAAATAACTTAGGAATGAAGTAACCAACTCACCTAGGCAAGCAAGGTCACTTCAAGTTGAAGCAACAGCTCGCCTGGGCGAGCTGCAAATCAACCAAGTCCCTTCATTTCCTATAAATAGGAGTGAGGGGGCTAAAGGAAGGGGTTCAACTTTCATATATTGAAAGGATTGAGAGAAATCAGAGAGAAGAGGAAGAAAGAAGAGAAAAACAAGATCGAGGCGCTACCGAATTACGACCGTAGTCGACTTCTACATCGTTCTTCATTCGTTCTTCATTCTTCATCCAGTTAGTGTTTGTCTTTAAGGATTCAAACATGATTTATGGACCCTTAGGGGTCCTCTCTATTATTTTATGCATCTTCATCTCCTTCTCCTATCATCGATAATCGTTTTTCTTTTGTAAAGTAAGTTTTAACCAATCATTAGTACCACAAGTTATCTTAAAAAGAGATTGAAGGTTAATAAGCAAAAACCAAGATAAAACCAACCCATAATTATTTTCTTTTTATCAAATATCACTTGAGATCACTTCAAAGTCCTACGTCTTAAACGACTTTCTCCGCTTTTTAAAGTTTAAAACATTGTTTCAAGGTTCAACGCCTCAAACGACTTTTTTTCGCAATTAAAATCAATCTTTCAAAAAAACATAAAATCAATGTAACACACAAACTTTTAGACTTAAAGAACTACGTAGGTCTGAATTCTTCATCGCACCTGAGGATATGTAGGAGCAAGGGCAACACCCTTGTCGGCCCAAAATAAATAATAAACATAAAAAGAGAAAATACATAATTTTGAAGTCATGTTTTGCACACTCGATTAAAGGCTACCGTCCCTTGTGACGGGCATGTGGGGTGTTAATACCTTCACCGTGCATAAACAACTCCCGAACCCTTATTTTCAAAATCCGCAGACCTTTTTTTTTTGTTTTTCTAACATTTTCCTCGAATAAACGTTGGTGGCAACTCCACGCATTTTCTTCACGAGAAGATGCACCATTGGCCTTTTGCCTCGCCCTCCCGCCGAAGGGTAGGTTGTGACAGAGTTGTATATGTTTATATGGATATTTTGGGAAGAAATGAGGTGCTTTGATGTTGCATATGTTTATGTTATGTTGCAGTGTCATAACGTAGTTTGTTTAGGTTTAAATATTTCACGTGATGTCCTATTTTGATATCGTGCATTTTAGCTTTTGGCCTTTGAAATGTGAAAATTTTACAAGTATTTTCATAATTAAATTAATAAAAATTTTAAATGAATTTAAAAAACTCTTTCGCTTGAGTTAGTTCCTAGTTCCATGTAACAGTGGTGGGTCGTTACAATAAACACAAAACCTAAATTTGTAGATAAACAAACATTCTCCTTTGTCTGCTCATCATCCCCAAAAGAACATCAAACAATTACACACATAGGAGAAACATGTTTGATTAGGTTGTTAAGGTTTAATAACACCCAAAAATAATCTTTTCAAATTTAGGCATACTAGAGGAGGAGTGATTCATAAATTTGAAAAAGAAGATGAAAAAATTATTAAAATATGAGAAGAGGAAGAGACAAACGTGAAGATGAAAGAGAAATGACAACAATAAAGAAGAAATAGGTTAAGAAGAATGGTGGACTGACTGGTCACAATAAAGTGCCTATTAAGATTTTTCCAAATATTGAATTTAAAGTGTGAGATGGTTGCAATGCGTTATCAAATCTTTTGAGATACACATTTCAAATTTGAAAATAATAAGGATAAATAGACATTTTCTTCCGTGAATGTGTAAAGCACTGGCAAATTCATCTCCAAAAGATGAAAATTCAAATTTTAGTTCCCGAAAGTGAAAAAAGTGCGACAAATCCATTCATCCGTTAACTTCCGTTTGTTATCATTAATAAAAGAGCCTACGTGGCACATTCAGGAACAAATTTGTCAACACTCTTCACATTTAGAGATGAATATGGCTATTTAACCAAAATATAATTTAATCTTCATCTTCTCTCCCTTTTTTAATCATTGCAAGCATAACATTACAATAGACACTTAAAAAATAGGAAAGCAAACATAAGTTAAAACAAACATAATAATAAGCATAATCTATTTGTTGCTCTAAAATTTCTATTGTGACAATATTAGGTAGTGACAAAATCAAGTTAGGTCTAACTTTTATTGTAAGATTAACTTAATGACTGTGCATTTTTGTTTGAGTCTCATATTTTGGGTAAGGTCCTGTCATTTTTGAAATTTCAGAGCAATAAACAGATTAAGCTTATTAATCAATATGGTTGATCAAGTTTTTATTCATCAAACTATGGGGGGGGGGGGGGGTTTGAATTTTTTATCCCTGAACTATATTTTTAAAATATTTAGTCCTTAAATAATTTTCCGTTATTATAAATAGTCCCACCATTAATAATGTTGGTTAAGTGTTAAGTTGTCTACTTAAATGACCATGAATATCACCATAGATTGTAGATGAGGAGGATGAATTGCTGCTCCGTGTCACAAATCTCCTCCTAGGTGGTTGTTGTACATTCATGGGTACTTGGAGCGTTAGGGTTCAACAACTTACGAAATCCTTTTGATGTAGTTATTTCATGAAACTTAATTAACCCTAAATTCTAAATATAATAAAACTTATGTGGCATATAGGTGGGATTTAATCTACCTTATTTCTAACACTTCATCACTTAATAGAGGACATTAATGGCATGAACTATTTTTAATAAAGTCAAATTTTTTAGGGACCTATTTTTTTAAAAAAAAAAATAGTTTAGGGACCAAAATTTCAAAACCCCATAGTTTGAGGATTAAAAACTTTATTAACCTTAATCAATATTATGCTTATTATTATGTTTGTTCTAAATTATACTTGCTTTCCTACTTTTTTAAGTGTTTAATGTAATGTTATGTTTGCAACAATTAAAAGGGGGGGGGGGGGGGGGGGGGAGGGGATGAAGATTAAATTATATTTTAGGTAAATAGTCATTTTTGTCTTTGAATATGTAGAGTGCTGACAAATTTGTCCCAAAATTTGTCGCGTAGGTTTTTTCATTAACCGTAACGAACAGAAGTTAATGCATAGATGAATTTGTTGCATTTTTTCACTTTCGATGACTAAAATTTAAATTTCTATCTTTCGGGAACGAATTTGTTAGTGTTCTACACATTCAGGAACGAAAATTGTTATTTACCCAAATAATAATTAGAGAATAAAAATCTCATAAATTGTTGCAGGAAAAAACCATTTGCATTAGGCATTAATGGGCTTTAGAAATTCTCAAGTAAATTGATAAAACTAACCTTCAATTGGGCGGGAAAATTAAAATGTCAAAAAGATAATGATAACATGTATATTTACCAAATTATTATCTATTTTGATAATTTTAAAATGTAATAAGAAAAACAAATTTAAGGTATATGTGCTAATTAGGGTCATGCGGGAAATTAGTTGCCAAATAGTAATTGATATATTCATTTAATATACTAATTTTAGTAAAGTAATAAATGCACCATTTACACATTTAATATTTTTATTTTTAAACTAGTACATTAATAGTTAAATACAGTTTAAATGGTTTGAACAAATTTTTTATATTAAATAATTAATTAGTCATCCATGGATGGAAATTTAAATATATAAATAATTTGATATGATTTGAACATCTTTATGTGAACACTTATATGCTATTTATGTTGTCAATAATATGAATATGGAAGGATAGTTATTATTTAAAAAGTATATTTTTTTCATTCTAAAATAATATATTGTCATTTTAAATTCTTTTATAAAATTATATTTATAGATGAAAGAGAACAATAATTTTATAAAATTAAATTTATATCACCATTAATTTATCTATAGATTTTATTGTCCATCATCCATATTTTAAGAGATATAAGTGAAAAAAGACTACTTAAGTCGTATTGAAAAACTAAAATAATAATTATGTTAGAATATTTTTTTTCTTACATGACAATTACAATGTGATAAAGAAAGTAACAGAACATTTATTTGAAAAATTTATGATAAATTATTCATTGATTCATATTAAATATTATTCATTTATTTTCATATTTATTAATTATTAGGGGTGTTCACGATGCGGTTTGGGCGGTTTTTTCTCAAAATTACATCCGAACCAAACAATAAATTAACATGCAGTTTGGTTCGGTTTGAATTTTTTAAAAAATAAAATCCAAACCAATCTATGCGGTGCGGTTTGGGCGGTTTTTTTTAAATTATAAAATCTTGTTTATAATCATAATAAAAATTAATATGTTGTAGATCTAAATATTCCTAAAGAAAATAAAGTATAAAAACATAAAACAGTCAAATAATTCAAGTAATTCATAAAAATCTGCTACAACAATAATTCAAGTAAAACATAAAAACATAAAATAGTCAATAGATCCAAATAATTGATAAAAATATGCTATAACAATAATTCAAGTAAAACATAAAAACATATGAATAATGATTTCAACCTTCCAATTCTTCATCCTTAGTCTCCAATAATTGCATGTCAAACAATCCAAGCCTTCATTCTTCATTCTGTAGAAATTAAAACAATCAAAGAATTAATGTTTCTTTTAATACTCAATCAGTACTCAGTACTATTATCTTTGAATTGAAAATGTAAGGGAGATGTGTCATCCAAATCCAAATCTATTCATGCTTCCTAGAATAACTATGACTAGAACAACAAAACATGTCATACAAACACCTTCACTTACTAATCAAATATAAATTTTTGCAAATCTCCCCTACAATAATTTTTTCCTGAAAATCTCCCCTAACCAGCAACCTATATATAGTTATATACTACATGACACAATCAATCCTTAGTAAGTTAATTAGTAATCTTATCATCAAGATCAAAGGCAACAATCCAGTTATCCAAATCCAAGAAAAAGATCATATTTCAGCATCTCCCACCATTCTATTGCAAAACCAAGACAACCCATCAACACAATCAATCCTTTGAGGTGTGCCGCTGCCCGCTGGTACTCGTTGAAAGAAGAAGAAGAATATTAGGGTTTAGGATAATGGTAAGTGAAACGTGAATTGTGTAGTCAGTAGTGTGTAAGTGAAACACAAATAATGAAATTGAAACGCAATCCGCACCTAATGGGTAATGTCACACGTACTAAAATAAAAATTAAAAAAATATATACTATGTAAATATGCGGTTTGATTTGAATTTTCAACTAGAAACCGAAACCAAACCAAACCGCTCGGTTTCTATAAAAAAAAAAACCAAACTAATCCAAAAACTTGCGGTTTGGTTTGGATTTCGGTTTTGAACACCCCTATTAATTATACATAAATTCTAATTAAAAATATATTTATTACTTTTTTTTTAATTTTATTTTGAATTTTTGTTACTTTTTGAGGACCTTTGAAATTACAAAGTAGACCCTTAAACTGTTGGGTAAAATTTAAATGCATTGATGTATGGTTTTAGCATTGATTTAAATTTTAAATGCATTGATGCTACTTTTCCAACTTGCATAATTCATGCGTAAATAGAAAACCTGGTAAACAAATTTGAAATGGCTTTCTTGCATCCCCACTTTGGCAGGTATTCAACCATCGCATCACATCACATCTACAAATAAAACTCAAAATCCACACACCACCTTGTCTATATATTATCATATTTATTGTAATCATCACCACTAACTCTACTGCTACTTTCACCTTTCATCATCATTCAATTTCAGTCCAATGGAGTGGTCTTTCTCCATATCCGTGGTGTTGTTTCTTACCCTTCTCATTCAAATACATGGAAGTGGTTATCTTGATCACAAGCAAGCAAGAGGCTTTGCAGAGAATTATGGTTGTAATTTGTTCCAAGGAAGCTGGGTTTATGATGATTCATACCCTCTTTATGAAACCTCTCAGTGTCCCTTTATAGAGAGGGAATTTGATTGTCAAAACAATGGTAGACCAGATAAGTTTTATCTCAAGTATAGATGGCAGCCCGCAGGGTGTAACTTAACAAGGTATTCACTTCTTTTATTTGCTTTTCTTTTTTCTTTCTTTTTTATCTATGCATGCCATGCCATTTGATTATTTCCCACCCAATCAGGTGGACATAGATTTACCATGTATGTTTTTTTTTTTGCTGGGGATTTTTTTATTTATTTATTTATGGTTGTTTCTGTTTCCAAAATTAATGTCTTCTTAGTCATATGATAATGGTTATGTTTGACAAAATTAATTGAAAAACTAGCTCATAGTGAAAGCTAACTAAAAGTTAAAAATTATTTTATTGAATTATAAGTGTTTGATAAAGTTATTTTTTAAAGTAGCTCAAAAATGTAAAATTACATAAAGAATAAAAGTAATAAAATCTAACCTTAAATAATAAAAAATTAAAAAAGAATCTAAGAAATGTTTAAACAAAAAGGAAATAAGTATAAAAAGTTATAAGTTCGAAGCTAGTGTTTTAAAAACGATACTTCGGTTATGTTCGGTAAAACTAATTGAAAAGTTAACTAGAAACTGAAAAGTTATTTGAAAACCAAAAAGCTAGTTGGAAGTTGGTAGCTGAAAGCTAAAAGATTAGCTTATTAAATTATAAGTATTTGATAAAACTAATTGTTGACGTAGCTTAAAAGTGTATAATAACATAAAAATAGTATAATTATAATTTATTCAAAAAATTGAATAAATGTATTTATGATATAAATGAAAGAAAATATTAAAAACTAGAAGCTAGCGTTTTTAAAAATGTTACTTCAAGTAACATTTCAAAAAATGTTAGAAGTTATTAAAAATATTTGTTTGCCGGATAATCAAATAAGTTTTTCAGCTAATAAAAAAAAGTTAAAAAAATAGTTAAAATGTGTTGTTGAACATAGATTATATATGTTCAACAAAGACATCGCAAATTTAAGTCTATTTTTGTTGGAATAAAAACATTTACATGTATATATAAAATTGATTTTTACACTTTTTATAATAAATTTATCCTTTTTATCCCATTCTATCATAATATTTTCTATCATAAAATAGGGTAATAAATAATTGAAAAGATTGTCAAAGATGAATTATTTACTTATTGACCACAAGTGGAAACAAAAGAAATGAATACTTAATTATAGAGATAGTATAATAAAGAAATTAAATTAGCACTTTATTAAAGAAAGAGAAAGAGAAATTTGTTCATCATGAAAAAAAATTAATTGATGTGAGAGAAATGGATGCATTGTGGAAAAAAAATTGCAGTGAGTGAGTATAGTAAGAAGGGGATTGTGAAGGGTATAATAGGAAAAAAAACTGATCATTTTGTCAAATTATTGTTTTTTTTAATGTAAAACAACCTTAAATAACTATTCTATTCTTATTTATAAAACATAGTTTTGAAAAAAAATCATTTTTTTATAAAATTTCATTTCAAATGTTTTGACTAAATTTTTATCTTTAATTGTCTTTTTTTCTCTCCACGGAGATTGAAGAAAATGATACAGGTATCCAATAAAGTTAAAAATAAATTTTAAAAAATATTATAATTATAGAGAAATTTAATACTAATAAAAAATTAATCAACTCTTTTAATTAATAAGCGCAAATTAATCCATTTTGTCATATAATTGAGATGAAGAGAATATTATTTAGAAAGATAGTGAGCAATTAAGACTATTTTTATCGGTATAAATTGGTCAGTTGTGTCTTATATTGTTTACTTTTCTATATATTCTGCATGTATGTTAAAAAGATTGTATACAAGTTGTGTATAAATAGTAATTTACTATTCCGTGTCAGTTACCTTTGAATCTGCTGGTTAGTTATTTGACTTTTAAATGGAAGAAGACAATGCCCAACTAAGCTAAATCAAAGAGGGACAAAAATCCCCTGAAGCTAGTAAATCGTTTTCTTGGGATGATGGTGGGGTTCAAGCCTAGCTTGAATTGAGTGCGAGATGAAATTTCTAATATAAATTATAAAATAATAATTATTAATTAAAATATGAAGTTAAAGTTTTTATAATTTTGTAATGTGTATAATATATGTATAATTATAATTATAATTACACTAATTTTAACAAAATTGACGGTTATTGTTTTATATTCCATCCTCTAAAAAGTTTACTGTATAAGTCGGCAGACTTCCTCCATTAAATAAGAGTTATCAATTGTAAAGTTGCTCTCAACCAATTGGTTCTCAATTAAGATCACATCCTACATTAGTTCCAAACAAAAAGCCATTTCAATGATCATCAAGACCATGTTATCACCATTTTAATGAATGTTGTTGTTTTGCAGATTCAATGGTGAAGATTTCCTAACAAGACTTAGAGGGAAGAGTATCATGTTTGTGGGAGACTCTTTGGGTTTGAACCAATGGCAATCACTCACTTGCATGCTTCACATAGCTATGCCACAAGCCCCATACAACTTAGCAAGGAATGGAGATGTCTCCATTTTCACCTTTTTGGTTAGATCACTTTTATAACTTTTATTTGTCTTAATTTTCTTCCTATATATTCTTAGTCAGTCCCTACCCAAACCTATCACATCTACACACATTCACATTCACCCCAATTTCTTGAGACATGTCAAGGTAGTTGTTGTGCTCCCAATTTTAACTCCAAATGATAATTAGTTGCAAAATAAAATTTTGATTGGGTTGCAACCATGCATACATGGATAATATTGAAATTAAATAGAGCATTGTTGTCAATCAATGATAATCTAAATGACATCATATATATTAATAATGCATTTTTACAACTAGTCTCTTAGTTAACTATTGACACACCCAAGATATTAAATTCCCACTCATGCAAGCAAGAAAAGGTAACCAACCAATTTATAGAATGAAGGTTGTATTGATAAAAAAAGATTAATGTAATACTTTGGTTTCATGGATCCATCATTGAAGAGTAATAAAATGCTGGTTAATAATCCAGACATATAACAGAAGAACCAAGATTATTGTTGAAAACACACCGACAAAAATAGTGGAAGAAACGGATTATGTCGAGTTAAAAGTTAGGAAACAATGAAAAATTTCAAACTAGGACAAGGAAAATTGTTTCGGCGGTAACAATCTTGACTTCAGGTTCAATTCTTGGGACAAATACCACATAACTTTGGTCTTGAATTAATGGAGCAAGTATCAGTGATCATTTATCTCTTGTAGTAGTGGATTGGCTCTACCTCTACTACTATTTTACATCATGCAGCACTGAAACTCTTGTATGCATGTTTATTCATTTCCTGGTGCTTGGATGAGCATATTCCTTATGCGTCATTCATCGGCATCTTCTCTAATATATAAAAATTAAAAATTAAAAATAAATTGGTGTATCTCATAATTTTGCAGACCTATGATGTTAAGGTAATGTTCTCGCGCAATGCATTACTTGTTGACATTGTTGGTGAGAGTATCGGTCGAGTATTGAAACTAGATTCAATTCAAGCTGGCCAAACGTGGAAAGGAATAGAAGTAATGATATTTGACTCTTGGCATTGGTGGATTCACACAGGAAGAAAACAACCGTATGTACTCATTTATAAGCTAGTTTCACTCTTCATCATATTTCACATGCAAAATCGATCTATAACACTTTTTTTCTATTTCTTTTTTTTTATGATTTGGGCTTGTAGATGGGATTTGATTCAAGTAGGGAATCATACATATAGAGACATGGATCGCTTGGTTGCATATGAGATAGCATTGAATACATGGGCCAAATGGGTTGATTACAATATTGATCCTACCCGAACAAGGGTGTTCTTCCAAGGAGTCTCTCCAGATCATCAAAAGTAAGTATCTGCTATAATTTTTAAATGTTTCTTAAAATTGTAAAATTGTGATATCAATTTTTTTAGGGATATTTCATTTTCAAAGAGATTTTTTTTTAATTTAATTCATTTATAACATATGAAAATCCACTAGAAAACTCACCTTCCAAGTTCATATACTCAATGAAAAACTTCTATTTGACTTCAAGAAAATTAACCAATCTTCTGAGAAGTAGTTTCGTGAGCTTTTGATTATCATGATATGTACTTGTAAGTAATAATTAGCAGCTTACTTTTTTAAAAGTTAATAATTTTAGTCCGAGGTGAGGTAGTTTTGTTTGTGACATTGGTTAGCATAATAACTAAAATTAATTTTCATTAGTCTATGATAGCCTGAGTTTGACTCACATAGATTTCACTCAATAAAAAAAAGTACGTAGGAAAAAGATTGATGATGATATTGTGTTGATGACTTTGTAAAGGGCAAAGGCAAACAAGATAATGAACTCTAGCAAGAGGATATCCCTCAGCCCATCTTTATCATTTACCAAAATAAAAAAAAAATATTTATTTTAAAAAAAGATAACTGGTCATTGTAAAAATATATACAAATAAAAAGAAAATCAACATATAGTTTTGTAAAATTGGAGTTGACTAACTTGCGTTTGAATTGTTCCAGTCCAGCGCAATGGGGTGAGCCAAGAGCAAACTTATGTGAAGGGCAAACTAGGCCAATATTGGGATTCAGGTACCCAGGAGGACCACTCCCAGCAGAGTTGGTATTGGAGAAAGTGCTAAGAGCCATGCAAAAGCCTGTGTATTTGCTGGACATTACTACCCTATCCCAACTAAGGATAGATGGCCACCCGTCTGTTTATGGCTTTGGAGGGCATTTGGACCCGGATTGTAGCCACTGGTGCCTAGCTGGTGTTCCTGATACTTGGAATGAGCTTCTGTATGCTAGTCTCGTTAAAAATTAAGCTCTTGTTCTTATTTTTAGGATTCATTTAGCCCAACTTTATTTTTACTTTAAAATTACTTTTAAGTTAAAGTTAAAACTAAGTTGTGTTAGTTTGTTTTGTTTTTAATTTTAAAGCTCTGTTTAAACTAAAAGTTGTTTGGAAAAAAATTAATAAGAAATAATATAAAAAAAATCAGAAACCACTCTAGTGAAAATAAAAGAGGCTAAAATTTATCCTTCTAGTACTTAGCTCATGTTTATATAGAGAAGACATGCAATTTACAAATTTAATGTCCAATGATAAAGACAGTAATATAGTTAATATTAATATCAACTAATAGCTATAAATAGTATTAAATGGAGAAAAACTAAAAATCATATTACTGTCATTTATAACTATTTTTTTGTTGAATGAGATTGAAAAAAAGCACCCCAACCAAGATATTAACGGCAATAAAATTACAGCTTAATTATAAACGACAACCCTTACTTATAAATATAAGACGTGAATTGTAAGCTATTAATCTTTATGTATATATATATAAAGAGAGGTGAGCTAGAATATTAAATGCAATCATTTTCCCGCTCAAATGCAGGATAATTTCGTAAACACATGTAATATGTAATTGTGAATATGAACATAATTCTAATATATTCCAGCGGAATAATCCATAAATAACACGTATAACCAATGCTAATATTTTTTGTTTTAATTATGTTAATGTATATTAATGTGTAAATTTAAATGGGAAGCTCTAATATTAATTATTGGCCACGATTTTTTCTATAAATAATGTAAAAAGATTTGGGAATGTAATAGATGTTGCATGCAAATTCTTTCAGTATTTTTGATAATTTTTTAAAAATTAATATGTTAGGTCTAGATGATCTACTAATAATCACTAGAAGACCTATCATACCTTGGATTTTGATGTTTAAAAAATTTTAATTGTGGATGATCTAATGAGTTGTTAAGCAAACAAGACTTATTTCGTAAAAGAGTTAATTACTTTTTATTATATCAAATCTACAACTCTAGTGAGTATGTGTGCCCTGTTAAGAGGAAAATAATTTTGTTAAGATATATTCAATGACCAATGCACTATTAAATCAATCGTGTCCACTTATCACTATTAGAAAATACACTTTCAACATCGGTTATTTAGAACATTCTACATCAGTTCAAAAACCGATGTTGAAAGTGCCGATGTTGAATGTATCAATGTTAACATCGGTTTTGGAGAACCAATGTTAACATGTATATGACAACATCGGTTCTCTAAATACCCGATGTTAAACACAATGAACAACAACAAAAAAAGTGTACGCATGATGAACGTTGACATCGGTTTTCCAGTAAAACCGATGTTAATATGTTATATTAACATCGGTTTTTAGGAAAAACCGATGTTAATGTAATATATTAACATCGGTTTCCTACGATAACCGATGTTAATATATTCCATTAACATCAGTTTTGCTAGAAAACCGATGTCAACGTTGATGATGCATACACTTATTTGGTGTAGTTATTTGTGTATAACATCGGTTATGTGTACATAACCGATGTTAATATTCAAATGTTCACATCAGTTATTTATAATTAACCGATGTTAATGTACTAGAGTTGACATCAGTTATCTACAGATAACCGATGTTGAAATACAAACGCTGACATCGGTTATACACAAATAATCGATGTTAATATATAAATGTTAACATCGGTTTTCAATTACAACCGATGTTAAGGTTCATATCGACATCGGTTTTTGTAAATGACCGATGTTGTTTATGATATTAACATCGGTTTTTGTTAATAACCGATGTTGTTTTCAAGTATTTTTTTTATATATACTTTCTGTTTTTACAGTAAACCCAAATTGTACCTGTCAAATGCAATTCTAGGCCCAATTCACAGCAAATAAACATTTTATTCTGCTTTAAAGCAGTTTTAATGATAATAAACATCAAATAATTGATTTATCATAAAGAACAATCATCAAATGAATTCAATGTTCATGTTACATAGAAAATGTAAAAAATGTTAAACCAAAGTAAACTAAAGCTAAAGATAATGTCCCTAAATCCTAGGCCTGAACTCTAACTCGGAGATAAAATTGTGCCCACTGGATCCGCAATGCTTTTAATCTCTCTGTCTCTAATGGTCTAGGATCGTTAAAATACTGCATGATGAAATAAATCATAATAAGTTAATAATGTAATACAAATTATAAATAAATCGATTTTGTTTGAAATAAACTTACCGCTTCCCAATTATTCTTAAAAGTTCCTAAAATGATGGTGGACATCCAGTGCATCACATAGTAGCCGCACTCAGTACTTCCTTTTTGTCTATTACACTAAATACATAATGAAATTTGGATATTAATTAAACAACTAGTGTACAGACACATAAAGAAATATATATAAGTGGAAGTTTTATGTAAATGACGTACCTTGACGACAATCCACCTAGCAGAAGCCTTTGATTTAGGCTGTGGAGCATCATCAAGACCCTTGATAGCACTGTTCCATATGAGTAACAATTAAAAACTGGTGTTGTACGTTGAGGTATTACAATGCAAATGTATTGAAAAGAACACTAACCTATTAATAATCCCCTAAAGGTAGTTGTCTGGCCTGTTATGCAATGAACAAAACCAAACAACTAGGTGTTCCTTGGGCAGGATGACCACCATCTGCCAGTGTCCGCTGCAGTGGAACCTAAAATGGGTTAGTACATTAGTAAACATTAATTAAATTTAGTTATTTTGTGACTTACCCATTTAGGTAGGCTCCAAGATAGACATCGCGTTGTGAACACTGCATCCAACTCTTTATGTAACTTTCAGACTCAAACTGCGATTGCCCAGACCTCTGAATGGACTGTGGCTCGAGGAATCCATAGATATCAGAATTCCCCACTCACATACATGTTTCAGTGAGATGCCTGTTTATGTTAAGTCAAAGTTAAATATTTATGAATTGAAAGCCATAACTTAGGTAATTAAAAGCCTTTTATATAAAGACTTACAGAATCCACAACCGTAACACTGATATGCTGAGACATTGACCACCGTGTGCGATTTCGGAGAGGTCTTCGTGCTTTATGTAGAGGGGGAAATCTGGATTAAAGACCCCGAACACGGTGGCATCCCATCTAACCTGATAAGGCCTCAAGAAAAGCTCTAGGATGGTCAATGTCATCAGATAAAGCGGATCATCGACCTCCAGATCGGGCTTCTGAGGTGGTTTTGCCGGAGACACAGCTACCTGTTCATGAAACAAAGTTAAATAGCCTAATTTGAGGCACGCTTAATGAATTAATTTAAAAAGAAGAAACATATAGTAAGGACAATAAGTACATGCTGTGATAAAGACTTGACCAGATGTGCCGGCCAAGCAAGGAAGGTGTGAAGTGCCTGCCCCACTAAGGAAACCTCATCAGTGGGTACAGGAACTGGAGCATCTGCATCTGTAACCTCCTCCACACTCACCTTTACTTGGCCAGGCAACAAAGGAGTGTTATGAACAACAGTGGATCCCTCATAAAGTCTCCCCATGGCAACCAGGCAGGCAGGATCTGCTTCTATGTACAAGCCACACCTGTCAGAGTCACCCGTCTCAGGATCGTTTCCTGAGGGATCAACACAACTCCCCTTTGTGCTCACTCGAGGACCGGAGGGACCAATCAGAGGCTCAGGAGGCACTGCAAGTCCCTGAGATTGCATCTACAACTGAAGTTGGCTAAAGGATGCCATGACCTGCCTCATCACTTTCTCTGTGATGGACTCCTCTAGCTGGTCCCTGATCTGCTGGGTCAGTTGCTGTAATTCGTCAGGAGGCAGGGAGGAAGCGCTGCGGGACGTTCGTGGAGCCGATCCAAAGTATTGCTTGATGGTGACACCGGCTCCAGCAGCATGGACTCATCCAGGGTGCTCTGGACGTCCAATAGCAGCGGCGAGAACATCCTGATGTCCATGGGGGATGAACGATCCCTGTGTGGCCTGCTCCTCAAATGAATCCTGCACAGAAAACACACAGTGGTACATGGCATTCTCAAAATATTGAAACATAATTGTAATGGTTAGTTGAAAATGACTTACAATCTGTTAGACAAGTGGCCTTAGATATCTTAAGAAGGGGGGGGGTTGAATTAAGATATTCGAAACTGTTTCCCCTAATTAAAAATCTATTTCACTTTTTACTCAAGTTATGAATTCCCTTAATGACAATCTTCTTAAATATTAATTCAAATGAAACAATTTGAATATGAATATAAAGCAATAATAAATAAAGGAGATTAAGGGAAGAGAAAATGCAAACTCAGTTTTATACTGGTTCGGCCACACCCTTGTGCCTACGTCCAGTCCCCAAGCAACCCGCTTGAGAGTTCCACTATCTTGTAAATTCCTTTTACAAGTTCTAAACACACAAGGACAATCCTTCCTTTGTGTTTAGAGATCCTTTACAGCAAGAGACTCACAGTCTCTTAATCCCTTAGAGAATGAGAAGAAGAAGAAGAAGAAAAAATCTCTTTAGAAAGAGATAGATTTTACAGATTGAGCACTCAAATAATTCCTTAATGAATTGCAATTGAATTGGCCAAGGAATTCTTAAGAGGATAAAATGAATTTGCTCTTTGAGAGGATAAACCCTTTGTTGTTCTGAAAATCTCTGAGCAATTTCATGTTTAAGTCACATATATATAGACCATTGGTGGTCATGAGTAAAGCCTTTGAAAAGTTGTGACTCTTGAAATTATTTTTCTGAAAATCTTGTCTGGTAATCGATTACTGTAATTGTGTAATCGATTACAGCTTTTAAAATTTGAAATAAAACGTTTACTAACTGTTGGTAATCGATTACCAAAATTGTGTAATCGATTACACAGTCTAAAATTTCGAATTCAAATTTTTGTAGCTGTTATAAAACGTATTTGGCCACTGGTAATCGATTACATCCTCTGGTAATCGATTACCAGAGAGTAAAACCTTTGAGAAACACTTTTTAATATAAATCACTTGGCCAAACCTTTGCTAATTCAATTAGGAATTCCCTTCCTAATATTCTAGTGATCATCTTGATGTTGTGACTTGTAATCTTGAAGCATTGTCTTGAATTTAATCTTGAAAAGCTCATTTGCATCAATTGCAACACATCATCATGTTCATCATCAAAACATCAAAGGCAATTGCATCTACAATCTCCCCCTTTTTGATGATGACAATACAATACCTGAAATCAAGATTCAAGCAAGCAACAAACAATTGTATATATAGATAAAGCGTTTACTCCCCCTATATTTCGGAATTCATGATCACTTGATTTCTAAGTTTGTTAAGCTTTTTCTTAAGCTTTTTCTACAACCTTTTCTCCCCCTTTGGCAACATCAAAAAGCCAAAGAACTCGGGAATCAACACAGATATAACAATGGAGTAGAACGATATAAATATCAGAGTAAAAAACACAATAATCCAAACTCACAAACAAGAAATAATCAAACTAGAATTCAAATAACATAAAATGTCAACAACCACAAAATTTCCAAGACTGAAATTTAAAAACCAACAGATAAAAAAAGCAAAGTACTTAGCATAATAATGTAAATTCTAAGAAACTAAAAGCCAAAATACACGGCTTATAAAAAGACATATAGTCAGAAACTAAAATCTAAAAAGATGGAGGTGGTGGAGGAAGATCAAAACTCTGACGAATGTATCCGACATCCTCTTCAAGCTGTGTAAGGCGAATGTCCATACCGGCAAAGCGTGAATCTAACGAGTCGAAGCGGTCACCAACATAAGAACGAAGACCCCGTAATTCGGAGAGGACTTCATTCATGAGTGCAGAATCTTCACGTTGAGGAGGAGGTGAAGGAGTAAATTCATCTTGAGGAGGGAGTGCATCCTTGTTCAGCCATTGTCCATTCCGATCTTTACGATACCCAAAGGAGGTCACTGCACCAGCACCAATTGCAAAGGAACGCTTGACTTGAACAAAGGGTTCATCATCAAGCGGAATTTGAAAATGACGCAAAAACAGAGTAATCAAATGTGGATAAGGAAGAGGTGCATTGGCCCGTAATGCCTTATGCATTCGGTACCGAACCAAATGGGCCCAGTCGATCTGAAGACCGGTAAGAAAAGCCCACATAAGAATCAAATCCTCCTCAGAGGCTTGTGCTAAATTTGAAGACCGAGGAAGCAAAATTCTAACAATGATATAATGCATGATGCGATTATCAAAAGTTAATGACCCGGCCAGCAATCTACCGGTCATTTCAGCTTGATCATTGCAGACCATGCGACGAGCATCATGACTTGAATAATTGAATTTCCAGTCATCAACAATGGTGCCCTCAAAAGGTGCACCTTGACTGGGTAAATGAGTCAAAGAAAAGAAAAGTGACTGATCAATGACCATAGAAGTACCATGCACCTCAGACATAATAATACCATCCTGAATTTTTAAATTGCAGTAGAAGACCTTAACAAGTTCAGGATAATACGGCAATTTTAATGACATGAAATCAATAAGACCAGAGTTTTGAAACACTTGATAGAAATCAAACGTTTCATCATTAAAGAACTCTACGTCTAGGTACTTAGGATCTAAGATTATTCTAGAAGAAAACTGAGAAAGGTACCGTAGACGTTGATCATCGGATGAAAACAGTGTTGATGATCTTGGAGATGACAAAGAAGGAGGAATAGGTGCTGTGGGTGCTCCGGATGGGCCGTGACGGCGATGGGCAGCAGCGGTAGCGGTGGAGGATGATCCCTTTCTCTTCTTTGATGGCTCTGCCATTTGATGAAGTTTTTCTGGATTTTGATCGGTGGAAGTGAAAGAGGAGTGAAAAAGAGGAAGATTGGGCTTTACGGGACGTGATTTGGTGAAGAATTGAGTGAGAATCGAAGGTTTGAAGTTCTAGGTATGGAGGAAAACGTGGAGGATGCTTTGGCTGCGCAGCAGCTCTGATTTCGTGAGTATTTATAGAAGATGACGCATTGTAATCGATTACAGGTATTGGTAATCGATTACAGGCCCAATAAGCCTTCTGGTAATCGATTACAGGCTGCCTGTTCATGTGTAATCGATTACACTGGATGGTAATCGATTACCAGAGCCTATCCTAGGCTAATTTCTTAAGAGAATATCCATGTTTATGCTGAAATACATCCTATATGACTAATTTTCACTACAAATACACTAAATTCAATCATTCAATTATTATATACACAAGAAATCATAAATTCTATCATAAAAACAAGAATTCAAACAAGATCAAACACAATAATCTACAATCAAAAGGTAAGAGTAAATCAACCAATCAATCAACCATTCAATCAACCAATCAATCAATCAATCAATCAACCAATCAATCCCTATTTTTCTAAATCTCTTACATCTAAGAGTCCTAATTCTCTTCTAATAGAGAAGAACACTTCCTTGGGGAGAGGTTTAGTGAAAATATCAGCAAGTTGATTCTTAGTATCAACAAATTCTAATACACAATCTCCCTTTAGGACATGATCTCTAAGAAAGTGGTGTCTAATCTCTATATGTTTAGTTCTTGAATGTTGAACTGGGTTTTTGGATAGATTTATGGCACTAGTATTATCACACTTAATAGGTATGCGATCAAGAATGATGCCATAGTCAGATAATTGTTGCTTCATCCATAAAATCTGTGCACAACAACTACCGGCAAAGATATACTCCGCTTCAGCAGTAGATAAAGCAACACTGTTTTGTTTCTTACTATGCCATGAGACAAGAGCCGATCCAATAAATTGACAAGTTCCACTTGTACTTTTTCTATCAGTTTTAGATCCGGCAAAATCAGAATCAGAATATCCTATTAAGTTACATGTTGAATTCTTAGGATACCATAATCCTAAATTGATTGTTCCTAATAGATATCTCATGATTCTCTTTACTGCACTTAAATGTGATTGTTTGGGGTTGGATTGAAACCTAGCACACATGCATACACTAAACATAATATCAGGTCTACTAGCAGATAAATAAAGAAGAGATCCGATCATACCTCGATATTGTTTTATGTCTATAGACTGACTAGATTCATCTTTATCTAAGTAACAATTAGTGCTCATCGGTGTAGACATGTGTTTTGCACTATCCATCCCAAATCTTTTGATCAATTCCTTGCAGTATTTGGATTGATTGATGAATATACCTTCTTGAGTTTGCTTGATTTGTAATCCCAGAAAGTACTTTAGTTCTCCCATCATTGACATTTCAAATTCACTTTGCATATCAAGGGAAAACTCCTTGCACAATGAATCATTAGTGGATCCAAAAATTATATCATCAACATATATTTGAACCAACAAAATATCATTATGCTTTCTCTTTATGAACAATGTGGTATCCACTTTACCTCTGGAGAAATCTTTTTCTAGAAGAAAATTGCTTAATCGTTCATACCATGCCCTAGGGGCTTGTTTCAAACCATAAAGAGCCTTTTGTAATTCATAAACATGGTTTGGTTTATCAGGAATTTCAAAACCAGGGGGTTGTTCAACATATACCTCTTCTTGAATTAATCCATTTAGAAAGGCACTCTTAACATCCATTTGATAAAGTTTAAAATTCATTATGGATGCATATGCCAATAGCATTCTAATGGCTTCTAATCTTGCAACAGGAGCATATGTTTCTTTATAGTCTATTCCTTCTTCTTGATTGTACCCTTTTGCTACTAACCTGGCTTTATTTCTAATAATTATACCATGTTCATCTAATTTATTTCTAAAAACCCATTTTGTTCCTATGATAGGATAATTTTCAGGTTTTTCTACTAATTTCCACACATTATTTCTTTCAAATTGGTTTAATTCTTCTTGCATGGCAATGATCCAATTATCATCTATTATGGCTTCTTTTATATTTTTAGGTTCAATCATGGATACAAAAGCCATATTATTGCATAAATCTTTAAGAGAGTGTCTAGTTGTTACCCCTTTTGAGATATCACCAATAATGTTGTCGAGGGGATGATCTCTTGAAGTTTTCCATTCTCTTGGGAGTGCATCATTGGATTTGCCTTCTTCTGGAGGATCTTCATTGTTTTCAAGTATTTTTTTTATATATACTTTCTGTTTTTACAGTAAACCCAAATTGTACCTGTCAAATGCAATTCTAGGCCCAATTCACAGCAAATAAACATTTTATTCTTCTTTAAAGCAGTTTTAATGATAATAAACATCAAATAATTGATTTATCATAAAGAACAATCATCAAATGAATTCAATGTTCATGTTACATAGAAAATGTAAAAAATGTTAAACCAAAGTAAACTAAAGCTAAAGATAATGTCCCTAAATCCTAGGCCTGAACTCTAACTCGGAGATAAAATTGTGCCCACTGGATCCGCAATGCTTTTAATCTCTCTGTCTCTAATGGTCTAGGATCGTTAAAATACTGCATGATGAAATAAATCATAATAAGTTAATAATGTAATACAAATTATAAATAAATCGATTTTGTTTGAAATAAACTTACCGCTTCCCAATTATTCTTAAAAGTTCCTAAAATGATGGTGGACATCCAGTGCATCACATAGTAGCCGCACTCAGTACTTCCTTTTTGTCTATTACACTAAATACATAATGAAATTTGGATATTAATTAAACAACTAGTGTACAGACACATAAAGAAATATATATAAGTGGAAGTTTTATGTAAATGACGTACCTTGACGACAATCCACCTAGCAGAAGCCTTTGATTTAGGCTGTGGAGCATCATCAAGACCCTTGATAGCACTGTTCCATATGAGTAACAATTAAAAACTGGTGTTGTACGTTGAGGTATTACAATGCAAATGTATTGAAAAGAACACTAACCTATTAATAATCCCCTAAAGGTAGTTGTCTGGCCTGTTATGCAATGAACAAAACCAAACAACTAGGTGTTCCTTGGGCAGGATGACCACCATCTGCCAGTGTCCGCTGCAGTGGAACCTAAAATGGGTTAGTACATTAGTAAACATTAATTAAATTTAGTTATTTTGTGACTTACCCATTTAGGTAGGCTCCAAGATAGACATCGCGTTGTGAACACTGCATCCAACTCTTTATGTAACTTTCAGACTCAAACTGCGATTGCCCAGACCTCTGAATGGACTGTGGCTCGAGGAATCCATAGATATCAGAATTCCCCACTCACATACATGTTTCAGTGAGATGCCTGTTTATGTTAAGTCAAAGTTAAATATTTATGAATTGAAAGCCATAACTTAGGTAATTAAAAGCCTTTTATATAAAGACTTACAGAATCCACAACCGTAACACTGATATGCTGAGACATTGACCACCGTGTGCGATTTCGGAGAGGTCTTCGTGCTTTATGTAGAGGGGGAAATCTGGATTAAAGACCCCGAACACGGTGGCATCCCATCTAACCTAATAAGGCCTCAAGAAAAGCTCTAGGATGGTCAATGTCATCAGATAAAGCGGATCATCGACCTCCAGATCGGGCTTCTGAGGTGGTTTTGCCGGAGACACAGCTACCTGTTCATGAAACAAAGTTAAATAGCCTAATTTGAGGCACGCTTAATGAATTAATTTAAAAAGAAGAAACATATAGTAAGGACAATAAGTACATGCTGTGATAAAGACTTGACCAGATGTGCCGGCCAAGCAAGGAAGGTGTGAAGTGCCTGCCCCACTAAGGAAACCTCATCAGTGGGTACAGGAACTGGAGCATCTGCATCTGTAACCTCCTCCACACTCACCTTTACTTGGCCAGGCAACAAAGGAGTGTTATGAACAACAGTGGATCCCTCATAAAGTCTCCCCATGGCAACCAGGCAGGCAGGATCTGCTTCTATGTACAAGCCACACCTGTCAGAGTCACCCGTCTCAGGATCGTTTCCTGAGGGATCAACACAACTCCCCTTTGTGCTCACTCGAGGACCGGAGGGACCAATCAGAGGCTCAGGAGGCACTGCAAGTCCCTGAGATTGCATCTACAACTGAAGTTGGCTAAAGGATGCCATGACCTGCCTCATCACTTTCTCTGTGATGGACTCCTCTAGCTGGTCCCTGATCTGCTGGGTCAGTTGCTGTAATTCGTCAGGAGGCAGGGAGGAAGCGCTGCGGGACGTTCGTGGAGCCGATCCAAAGTATTGCTTGATGGTGACACCGGCTCCAGCAGCACGGACACATCCAGGGTGCTCTGGACGTCCAATAGCAGCGGCGAGAACATCCTGATGTCCATGGGGGATGAACGATCCCTGTGTGGCCTGCTCCTCAAATGAATCCTGCACAGAAAACACACAGTGGTACATGGCATTCTCAAAATATTGAAACATAATTGTAATGGTTAGTTGAAAATGACTTACAATCTGTTAGACAAGTGGCCTCAGATATCTTAAGAAGGGGGGGGGGGGTTGAATTAAGATATTCGAAACTGTTTCCCCTAATTAAAAATCTATTTCACTTTTTACTCAAGTTATGAATTCCCTTAATGACAATCTTCTTAAATATTAATTCAAATGAAAAAATTTGAATATGAATATAAAGCAATAATAAATAAAGGAGATTAAGGGAAGAGAAAATGCAAACTCAGTTTTATACTGGTTCGGCCACACCCTTGTGCCTACGTCCAGTCCCCAAGCAACCCGCTTGAGAGTTCCACTATCTTGTAAATTCCTTTTACAAGTTCTAAACACACAAGGAAAATCCTTCCTTTGTGTTTAGAGATCCTTTACAACAAGAGACTCACAGTCTCTTAATCCCTTAGAGAATGAGAAGAAGAAGAAGAACAAATCTCTCTAGAAAGAGATAGATTTTACAGATTGAGCACTCAAATAATTCCTTAATGAATTGCAATTGAATTGGCCAAGGAATTCTTAAGAGGATAAAATGAATTTGCTCTTTGAGAGGATAAACCCTTTGTTGTTCTGAAAATCTCTGAGCAATTTCGTGTTTAAGTCACATATATATAGACCATTGGTGGTCATGAGTAAAGCCTTTGAAAAGTTGTGACTCTTGAAATTATTTTTCTGAAAATCCTGTCTGGTAATCGATTACAGTAATTGTGTAATCGATTACAGCTTTTAAAATTTGAAATAAAACGTTTACTAACTGCTGGTAATCGATTACCAAAATTGTGTAATCGATTACACAGTCTAAAATTTCGAATTCAAATTTTTGTAGCTGTTATAAAACGTATTTGGCCACTGGTAATCGATTACATCCTCTGGTAATCGATTACCAGAGAGTAAAACCTTTGAGAAACACTTTTTAATATAAATCACTTGGCCAAACCTTTGCTAATTCAATTAGGAATTCCCTTCCTAATATTCTAGTGATCATCTTGATGTTGTGACTTGTAATCTTGAAGCATTGTCTTGAATTTAATCTTGAAAAGCTCATTTGCATCAATTGCAACACATCATCATGTTCATCATCAAAACATCAAAGGCAATTGCATCTACACAATCTTCTCAGCGATTTCCTTTGCGGCCTCAGTCGTCATCTCCCCTGTCTTCTTCGTGCGGGCCATCTTCCACTTCACGTGGTGTCTGACCGGGGATGGAGGGTCGATGACGCCATCAACGCTTCCTGACTGTGCAGCTTCCTCCATCTTCTTCTTCATCTTCTCAGCCAAGAGCTTCTGCACCAAATAATCATAACCCCCACGAGACAAAACGTGTGGGGCAGTATTGTGCTTCTGGATGGCCTGTGCCTTCATGCGCACATCCTGAAAAAATTAAACAATAATGTTTGAAATGGGTAGAATGAAGTATAACAACATCATGTTTAATATGAAAAACAACTTAAATGGCAAGGAACATACCTCCCAAGAAGGGTCTCTGCGAGTCTGGCAAAACTGGGCCCACTTTTCCTTGCTGATGCCGTATTTCTCACAGACAGTGTCCTCGACACCGTCCTGATTGGCTGCAAGGGCCCATTTCCTCGTGAGGTCTGATTTAAACTGCCTCCATCTCTCCCCCATGGTCTGTAGTAACTTCCTTTTCGTCCTACTGTCAAAAGCCTCTGGGAAATCAAATTCCGCCTGACAACATCAAATAAAGTTTATTTGTTACAATAATGTATTGTCGCAACCTACCCTTCGGCGGGAGGGCGACGCGAGACTCGCGGGATGCGTGTTCCACGAAAGGAATACGCGTGGAGTCGCCACCAACGTTTATTTGAGGAAAACGTCGGAAAAACCGAAAAAGACGCGATCTACGAACTTTTAAGTGAAAGGTTCGGGAGTTGTATTTATGCACGGGGAAGGTATTAGCAACCCACACATCCGTCCCAAGGGACGACAACCTTTAATCGAATGTGCAAACATGACTTTGATTTTTATGTCCTTATATCCTTTATACCCTTTTTATATTTTTTCCTTTTTTGTGGTCGACAAGGGTGTTTCCCTTTGCTCCTATGTATTCCTCAATTTGCGATGAGGAAATCAGACCTACGTAGTTCTTTCTTATCAAGTGATTCTCTTTTTACTTAAGAGGTGATCATTTTAAGGCGTTGGACCTTAAAAATGACCCATTTTACTTAGTAAGAAATTGAAATGACAAACTTCAAAAACCTATTTTTGTGGACGAGCTTGACTAGGCGAGTTGATTTTAGCCTTAGTTTCACCTTAGTTATTAGTCAATTCAATTAAGAATGAGAAATCCCAAAGAGAAAATGTCCGATTGATTTTCCGCTTCATTTTACTAAAAGGTATATTTTTTTGTTATTATATTATTATTTTATCTCTTTTTGATTTCCAACGTGGTTACGGCACGACCGAACGGTCGGAATTCATTTTAACCGAAGTTTACAGATAATACAATTCAAACGATCGGTGGCAATTTATTTTATTTTTAAGTTAAGCGAGAAATGACTTAAGTAAAATGGCTTAAGCACGTCAAAAGGGGGTATAATAAGTAAATGAAACAAGAATAGAAATACACAAAACACAATGTGGACCACCATGGGTACATAGAATGAATTGAAAAGCTTGGTTCGAGGTACTTACCCATTGAAGATCGAAGAACGATGAAGAACGAATGAAGAACGTCGAAGAACGGTTGAAACCTTTGCGAAATTCTTCACGGAAAACGTTACGGAAACGTTTCGGAAGCGCCTCGGCTTAGATTTTCTTCACGGAAACAATTTTTCTAAGCAAATTCGAAAGAGAGAGAAGTGCCTAAGGGGCTGAACCCTTTTCTTCTTCACTTCCTCCCCTATTTATAGCAAAATAGGGGAGATGCTTGCCGCCCAGCTCGCCCAGGCGAGCCAGGTTGCTTCCTCCAGAAGCAACAGCCTTCTGGAGGAATCTTCTGGAGGGCCCAAGTGGGCCTGGGTGCTATTTGCACCCCCATTTTTACTAAGTACACCCCCCTCTTCTTTTTTTTGGTGATTCTTTTTTCGTAAAGTTACGGAAACTTACGAATTTCGTAACGATACTTGTTTTCTTTCCGTAATGTTACGGAACCTTGCGGATTACATAATCATCCCCTTTTTGACTTACGGAATGTTACGGAACCTCACTTAATTATGCAACGATGCTTCCATTTGATTTCCGGTGTGTCACGGAAACTTACGGATTGTGCATCAATATTTTTTGGTTTTCCGGCATGTCCTGGAATTTCACAAATTGCCTAATGATGGGTGCCAAGCACCTCACAAGGACCAAAGAAAGGTCGCATGTCATCAAGCAAAGGTCCCCGGACGAAATTAGGGTATGACATGTATTTTTTGGCTATTAATTAAACAAAATCAAATAAGAAAAGAGAAATACCTGAATATCCTCCCAAATCAGGTCCTTCTGAGTAGTAGGGACCTTCTTCCAGTTCTCGTAGGTGATGTCCACCTTATCACACGCCACAATCCCCAAATATGTTCTTAATTTCTTCATGTGGGGACCGTCGGCCTTCCCGGTAGCAGGATCAACATGCACCACTTGTCTCTTAGCACCAGGTGGTCTAGTGGACAACGATCGTAGACGTGAGGCTTTGCGTGTCCGCTTCACGGCAGACGGCGAAGCCGATGCGTCCGAAGGAGGAGGAGGAGGAGAAGGAGGAGGAGGAGGAGGAGGAGTAGAGGCAGGTGGAGAACCCATGATCTTTTATACAATAACATACAAAATAGGATTAATGAAAATAGGATCAGTCATAAGTTTTTTTTGGAAGGAAAAAGTATAATATTATTAAACTAAACCCCACCACAAAAGGAGACAAGACAAATTAACCAAAGGACTCCGAAAGATTGGTAGTTGTGCTTTTTAATTGTGATTTGGGGCAACCATGTTATAAAAAGTCTATTACATGTAATCAACAGTCAATGTATGCTTGATGGAATATAAATACTATATCTTCAGAAATACACATGTACATGGCATCCTTAGGACTTCATCCATGTTTTCTTTGATATTGATTTTCTTTTTTGCAGAAAACAAAGAGGGGAACGAGCAACAATTTGAAGGTTGTACATTCAGGAACTAAAGAATTCAAAATAGCTAGTAATAAGAGGGATTTGTTTTTGGGATTTTCTGAGCACCAAGAGCGGCTACGCAAGAAGCTTGCACTTGAGGAGGGAAGGATATTTGCAGCTAATGAACAACTTTTTTAACTATTTGTCCTTCAGATTTTACTGTTTCTTTTTGCTAATATGTAAATATAAATAGTATAAGGCTATGGCTTATGGACATGGTCTTTTTTACCCCTAACAATATTAGAAGTAAATATAGACCATGTCATCGGGCCCGCTGCAGTGGGGGAAAAGACATCTCCCACCGCCTCTGGATGACAAAAGGGTGCGGATAACCGTAAGGTATCTCCGCGTGTCATCGGGCCCGCCGCCTCTGGATGACAAAGGGTGCAGAATGACCAAATTTTGTCGCTGCGTACCATCGGACACGACTGTGTCTGAATGGAAAAGGGGTGCGGAATGACCAAATTTTGTCTCCGCATGTCATCGGGCCCGCCGCCTCTGGATGACAAAGGGTGCAGAATGACCAATTTTTGTCTCTGCGCGCCATCGGACACGACTGTGTCTGAATGGCAAAGGGGTGCGGAATGACCAAATTTTGTCTCTGCATGTCACATGACCTCAGGGTCAGTATGACAGATCTTGTGGGGTGGCCGATAAAAGCAATGCTCTTGCTCCTACGTATCCTCCAATGAGGAACTCAGACCTACGTAGTTCTAGATAACTTGTGAGACTTGAAAAAGTCTCCACCGGAAGATGCTGACATCTCCGGAAAGGGCGCAGATGACCATATTGGCCTCTGCTCATCAATCACACTTGGGGTCACTGAATGACGAGGTGCGGATAACCGTAAGGTGTCTCCGCAAGTTACCAGCTTTTGAGTCATGGTAACAAAAAGCGGCGTGGTCGACAAAAGCGAGGCTCTTGCTCCTAAGTATCCTCCAATGAGGAACTCAGACCTACGTAGTTCTGGATAACTTGTGAGGCTTGAAAAAGTCTCGGTGCTTTCTCCACTAAAATGCAAACATGCTTTAGCAAAGAGACAAATATTCCAACTGATTAGAGCAGCATATGCTTTTTTGAGTGAAAAACAATGCGTCCACCGGGGAAGGAGAGTATGTTGATGAAATCCCCCATAACCATAAATGAGATTTCGGATGTTAGCATTTCGTTTCTAAATGACAATTTAGAGGAAACACTGGGTTCGACAAAACAGAAGAAATCCACTCAAAGTGTATCAATCTCGCACAGGTAAGTGTTTCATCCTAATTCCGAACCATAGATATGTCATGACTTGACTTTGCAAATTATTTCCTATCAAATCAAAAATTACATGCGTGATCATGGATCAATAGGACATCCCTTGGGAATGGGTTCTTTTGGTGAGTTTTTCGGCTTTTGTGTGTTTTTGGCTTTTGATTTTTCTGTTTTTGTTTGACGTAAGGCGAACAAGTCACCGACGCACAAGATTTTGGTGGGTAATTAAAGGGAGAAGACCACTTTAGGTCGTGGTTTCCCTTCCTTCTTTTTGTTCATTTGGTGACAATTCTGTATTGTTCAGATATCGTCCGGTCAAAAAGACCTTTCCGCACATTTCTTCTAGTTTCTTTGATCAGGAACTTTCTTTCCTTCCCTTTTTTACTTTCTCCCATTCTTCGGTTGGGAATTTTCTTTCTTTTCTTTTTTCTTTCTCCCACTCTTTGATTGGGAATTTCCTTGCTTCCTTTTTTCCTTTGATTGGAAATTTTCCTTCTCTTTTTCTTTGATTGGAAATTTTCCTTCTCTTTTTCTTTGATTGGAAATTTTCCTTCTCTTCTTTTTTGCTTCCGAGGGTAAGGATTGACATTCTCACCCTGGGTCAAGGTTTATGGTGAGTCAGGATTTTGGCTCAAGACTTGTAGAATGGCTAGGCATGATATATGTCAGGGTTTGGTTTGGTTCAAGGATAAAAAGGGATGCCCCACATTTTTTCCATGACACAAATGCAAAAATGATGATTTGGAAATTTTATGCAAAACTGGTCATGCATGCACCTATGCGGACACTCAAGCGTCAAATTTTTATGGTCATGTGATGCTAGGGCTCAGGATTCATTTCCTCTATTTTTAGTCAACCCAATGTTTCCAAAATATGTTCTTTTATCAATTTGTGCATTCATCCGAGTCCATTTTGGGTGTCCGGAAAAATTTTCACAGCATTCACCCTTCAGGTGTATACACTTTTTTTTTAAAAAAAAACTAGCTATGATCAGCGAATTTTTCTTTAAAGAAAAGTTGGAAGTCATCTCTTTTCAAAAGCATGTTGGTTTTTCAGCTAGACAACTTATTTTTCTTTTTTCTCTCTTTTTCCTTTTTATCATTTGTTTATTTCTTTTTCTTGTTTGTTTTTGTTTTTTTTCCTTTTTTTTTCATGAGGTATTTTGCTACCTAAACATGTGTATATTTTTGTGAGGTATTTTTGCTATATACATGCATATCCAAGGTATCTTGCTACCTAAACATACATATATATATATATATTTTGTGAGGTATCTTTTTGCTACATACATGCATATCTAAGGTATCTTGCTACCTAAACATACATATATATATTTTGTGAGGTATCTTTTTGCTACATACATGCATATCTAAGGTATCTTTCTACCTAAACATACATATATATATTTTGTGAAGTATTTTTTTGTTACATACATGCATATCTAAGGTATCTTTCTACCTAAACATACATATATATATTTTGTGAAGTATTTTTTGTTTACATACATGCATATCTAAGGTATCTTTCTACCTAAACATACATATATATATTTTGTAAGGTATGACTACCTTTCGAGCTTGTGCTCGTTTTATTTAAATTCTTAGGATCATGAGCAACTAGGTGTGTCCCAATATGACTTGAGAAACAAAAGGTGATCAAATAGCAAGCAGAAATTTAAAAGTTACTAGGTTGCCTCCTAGTAGCGCTTTCTTTAACGTCTTGAGCTGGACGCCTAATGATTTGTCGGTGACCGACCTAGTACTTTGCTTACCTTTGGCTTTGGACTTGGTCGCCTATTGGTCGGCCATGTGGTGTAGGCAACGCTCTAACCTTTTTATGGATGAGCTGAGGTGAACTCTAGAGGTGGTGGCGGTGTGTCTATTGCCCGCTACCGGCCATCCCAATGCTGATGTGGTGTTTCGCCCTGCGCCTGCCTAGGGGCGCAGTACTTCTTGATGAAAGCTTGATTGGTAGGGGGGCCTGATGACATTGCTAGGGGCGACAGGCACTCCCTAGAACTGACAGAGACCCGTAATTAGAGCTTGACAACTCCAAGACCCTGTTGGACTTGTTCGGGTCCACTAGGTGTCTTGCAGTCGCGATCCCTGCAAACAATAGATGAAATCAGAAATCAGTTGAGCGATGTGCATACTTACCTATGATGACGTGACCTTGCCGGGGGGGTACGGGCACCCTGTAGGACTGATAGAGGCCCGTAACCAGAGCTGGAAACCCCAGTGCCCTGTTGGACTTCTTCAGGTCCACTGGGTGTCTTTGTGGGTGCGATCCCTGCAAACAATAGATGGTATCAGAAATCAGTCGAACCATATGCATACTTACCCATGTCGGGATGACACAGACCAACTGATACTTTTGCAGGGGGAGATTGGCATTGCGGTCTCTGGGCAGAATGTTGCTAAGTAGCAATGTCATCTATATCTGTGTAAGAGTGGTCATGTTGGTGCGCATGATCCGCACTCGTCTCTTTGCAGCGGCACGGGTGAAATCTTGCCCCGGTATGCATAGTAGCTGTATGATAGCCTCCCTCTCTGGTTGTGCTCGCATAGTTGGCCCTCCTCCAATATCAGGGGGTGGCCCAGGAACCGTTCAAAGGAAACTACTGGTCCCTTAACCGGGAGTGCAAGCCTCGGTTAAGCATTTAAGGACAGAGGACCTTAAATTCTCTTAAGGTGCGGATGTGGAGCACACTGAAAATAAGGACACATAGCCCTCTAAAGGTGAGGGCGTGCAGCCCTCTCAAGGCGAGGATGTGTAGTCCTCTGGAGGTGAGGGCGTGTAGCCCTCTCAAGGCGAGGACATGTAGTCCTCTGGAGGTGAGGGCGTGTAGCCCTCTGATAGTGAGGACGTGTAGTCCTCTCAAGGCGAGGACGTGTAGTCCTCTGAACGGTGAGGGCATGTCCCCTTTTGAAAATGGGGAACATGTAGTCCTCTGATGGCGAGGACGTGTAGTCCTCTAAAGGTGAGGACGTGTAGTCCTCTGAAGGTGAGGGCGTGTAGCCCTACAAAGGTGAAGGCACATGACCCTTTGACGGCGAGGACGTGTAGTCCTCTGAAGTTGAAGGTACATGGCCCTTTGAAGGCGAGGACGTGTAGTCCTCTGAAGGTGAAGGTAACTAGTACCCAAGGTGAGGGCGTGTAGCCCTCTCAAGGCGAGGACGTATAGTCCTCTGGAGGTGAGGGCGTGCAGCCCTCTGGTGATGAGGACGTGTAGCCCTCTGAAGGTGAGGACGTATAGTCCTCTGGAGACGAGGGTACTAGTACCCAAGGGTCCATCCTTATGAGAAAGCAAGGGATCGACTCATCGAGAGAGCCGGTCATCCCAAATTCAAAAGATTTGGACATTTAGATGTAGGGAATCTATGTAGTCAACATGATTTTTAGGGATGCAGATGCATGCAACCTTTGTGGTGAAATTTGGTAAATGCGGACTTCATGTGAAATAATGCAATGAAATGGAAAGTTTGTACAATGTTCATGTCATTCTTTCCTTGTTTTGTGATTTTGATTTTGATTTCATTTTTTTTGGAAAACACAGATTGACTGTCCTTTTGAAAGAGGTGATAATTCATGCAACCTTATCCTATCTTTTGCAAATCTCTCTGGGAACCCCCTCAAAGTGTATGTTCTGTTTGATTTAGTCACTTGACCATTTTGGAGTGATGGCAATAGAGCTGTTTGACGTTTAATCAATCTATTGAAATCCTAGGGTTTGTCCCCCCTTTTTTTGTTTAAAAACATCGACAGGTCGCTTGAGCAAACAGACCAATGGCTTGCACCCACATTCCGGTGAAAGTTGAATAAGCAAAGATGCGTTTGTGAGAGGATGAGGAACAAAGATATCAACTTCATCCATTTCATTTAACATTGTAACTGTGGTTTACAATAATGGTACAAACATGAAAATCCTGATGAGTCATTAGAGACAATACATCTTTGGATGGTTCTT
This sequence comes from Glycine soja, assembly GCF_004193775.1. Lineage (NCBI taxonomy): Eukaryota > Viridiplantae > Streptophyta > Magnoliopsida > Fabales > Fabaceae > Glycine > Glycine soja. Next base: position 200,587 of record NW_021144383.1, read on the forward strand.
GGGGCAAGTAGTCCCCTTGTACTTGTCAAAGTCCAGCACCTTGAACTTGGGAATGACCATGTTTGGGTATTAGGAACAACTTTTCTAGGTTAGCAAAGGCATAATCTTCGCCTCCTTCAATGGCCCTGAGCCTTTCCTTTAGATGATCCGCCTTTCCCTTTTTCGGCCATAGCAGGAGGGGCTCTTCCCACCGCAAAATGCAATGGTTGTGGTTGTGGGCGAAACTGAGGGACCTCCAAAGTGTTTTCAAAGGATATACCACCAACTGCTTGCCCTTCAGTGGCATATCCGAGCCAAGGCTCAAAGTCAGCTAGATTGTGGTGGGGAATTTCATGTGTCTCCCCCATGGTTTGAGAGATATGTGCCTGATCAGATTGAGGTTATTGGTTCTCAATGAGTATCGGAGTGGAGTTATTGAGATTTTCATTGAGAGTGTATGCCACATTGGGTGGTGTATAGTTGGGAGGCAAGCCATATGATGGGAAGGCGTGCTCGTTTTGAATTTGCACATCATGGGGTCGTCCGTACTTCCCAAATCTTTGCCTACCATATTTGAGGTTGGATGATTCATTTGGTTGAGGCCAGATGGGGGCATCGGGTTCACCTTAGCAACAGCATTGGTAGCGGCAACTACAACCATATCGACTTCCCTTATCTTTTTCATGCTTATTATGGCCTCCATCATTGTGGCCATTTGCTCTTTCATGGCCTCCATGTCGGCCTTCATCTGCTCTTGCACCTTTTCTACTTTACCCATTACTCTAGCTCTAGCACGGGTTCGGTGAGGTCACCGTAAAGCATGTGTTTTTTTTTTCTTTTTATAACAATGATTAAGTTCTCTTTATTTTATTTTATTTTATTTTTCAAGGAAAGAATGAAATGAGCAATGCAACCAATGAAAAGCATGGATGTATGCGAATGATGTACAGTTGAAGTATTGTGAATTTTTACGCAGGATATGGGGTTGAATCAATTTAGATTTTCAACATGGTCCATGACATCTTTGTCAAGGTGAAACTGGAAGTAACAAGGACATCAACAATCCTAAATATGTTTGGCAGTAGACAAAGCAGTGATGTGACTCGATTCATCTTTTGCCCCAATTTTGCAAGACGGTTACTTCCATATTCCAACTTGACTTGATGAAACTTTTTATAAAAGCATGAGCTTGGTTCAACCCTATAATCCAAGGAATGGCAATTCTGATCGCCAATACTTCAACAACATCTCATGAATGACTCGGGCATACTTTAAGCTATGCATGGAAAATGTAATTATGAAATTGAGATGCCCGAAGAAACACCATTTCCTAGTTAACCATGCATTAGGTACCATGTTCACTCATTTTGTTTTTAAGTGAAACGGGTTTATGATCCCAACATGGTTGGCTCATGGTACCGAATATATGCAACCAAGAATGCATCATGAATTTTCATGCTTCCTCTTTTTTGTTTTTGTAGAGGAAAACACAAGGATGAGCAAACATGAAAACAAATGGTATGCAATTTTGCAGATCAAAAAGTTTGTTGAACGCATATGCATGATGATGCCATGACTAATGCAAAATGTGAGGCTGGAATATGATAACGGACAAATGCATGAACGATATGTTCATTATGATGTTATGAAGAGATGCTTATGCGATGCATGATATGAATGCATTTTACGGACACGAGAGCCCGGAAAATTATCTCTTCTTACTTGCGCATTTGGGGGCGCAGTGCCCCATGTGTACAATTAAGAAGGTGATATGGACCTTCCGGCTTCCCGTGACAAAGGACGAGACCAACATACAATGCATGCTAGAGATAAAATGTGGGAGTGACTTGATTCGCGCTGATTTTTGGAGTAAAAACGTGGGATAAACTCATTTTATTCAAAATGTTATAACTAGTCAAGATCTGAGCGACAATACAAATTTCCTAGCGGTTTCTAATCATATGGTCCATTAAGTCTATCATATGCTGACAATAGCTGAGAAGTCCGTGGATCTCCTCGGGGGCGGAGTAGGTGTCCGCCATTGCTTTGGCCTTGGCTAGCAATCGGGGAAGTTCTTGACTCTTGTTCAAAGTAAGAGCAAATCGGTCCATCCACATTGTTGCCTCTTGGTGCAATGAATCAATTACCCTTTCCCTTGCTTCCCTTTCTGCTGATATCTTGGCGTACTCATCCTCTAGCCTTTGCTCGTGAGTCGCCGCTAGATTTAGCTTCTCTTTGCACTCATCGATGATGGCCCACATATTCCCTTCAGTCTCGCTTAGCTGTTGGGACAAATTTCTTTTCGACCTAAGGCAAGCCTTTAGCTCGTCCTTCAAGATCATGCCTTTGACCCGTGATGATTCCTTTCACCTCTTCGGAGCTTGAGCTCACTATTGTTGCCCTATAAAGCCCCTCAAAACTTTGCTTTGGTCGTGTTCTTCCTTTCGGGCCTTCTTGGTTTCTCGTTCCAAGGCTTCAGCTGTGGCCATATTGACGTCCCTTAGTTCATCATACTCTTTTCAAACTTTGATGGCTATGGACTTGAACTTCTCTTCGACTACCCGGGCTCTTTCAAGCTCTGCCTTTAGGGCTTGTACCTCATCACTTTCTTCCGAAGCTTTAACCTCATCGTCTCTCACAGTCTTTAGATTTGGGAGCCAATCCAATCCTTGTGTTCGAACTTTCAGCCATTCATGGTAACCACCAATGATGCCATTACGAATGCCCCTAAGCTCTCTGTCCTTTCTTCACGCTGCATCCCATGCCTTGCGAACTCCTTGGAGTACCCTCGCGTTGTGGTCACTGAAACCCCGTGTAATGAAAGGCGTGATGCTTTCGTCTAATGGCGCTCCTCTCATGGGGTAGCCAAGCTGTCTTATGGTGAGGACAGGATTATAATTTATACAACCCCTTGTTCCCATTAAGGGAACATTTGGAAATCCTTCGCATGAAGATAGAATCCTGATTCTTCCTTCCTTCTAGCGAGGGAATCAATTAACAGACGCCCCTCTATGCTAGCGAAGAGTTGGTCCCAATTCGTCTTTCTTTTTTCGACGCACGAGCGGTGACCTTGTGGCGGATAGACGGGCCTACCTTCTTGGAGAAAAAAGGTGTGAAACCAGCCACACATAGAGAGCCAGTGCACAACAAACAATTCTTGCGCTGCTCTTTTCACATCCCCGGTCGAACGTGTCATACATGGCCAAAATGGCGACGACCGGGCTTTCCTTGCCATGATGAAAGGCGAGGAAAGCGTCCACCGTTGCTAGGTCCGCTAACCCTTCCATATTCGGAAAGAGGACAACTCCAAAGATCAAAAGCGCCAAGATGTCAATAAAAGAAAGCCCATTTGCCTTGATTTTCCAAGGCCTTTGCCCTTTCCTCCAAACACTTCCTTGGTACTCTGACTACCCCATTCCTGTTTTGCTTTACACGGTCCAACTCTTGTGCTGAGATTTTCACTACCTTGGCAACTCTTGTCGTGGAGGGATAGAACCCAGAGAAAAGATATGGCTTCCTTCCTCCCAGTGGGCATCCCAGGATTTCTTCAAACTCTTTCATAGTCGGCACTAGCTGGAAGTCCTCAAATGTGAAGCACCTTAGGGGCTGGTCATAATACTGGGAAAGGGATGCAATCGGTTCCATGGAGACTTCTACCCTAGCTAGGTCTCAAATCTTACCATAGGCTTTGCGGAAAGCTTGCCGCTGAAGCTGACCCATCAATCGCCCTAACTCTCGTAAACTAGTGACCTCTAAGCTCTTGATTTTGACTTGATAGAACCTCTTTTTAAGCGAAGGCTTTTGACTCGATCCCATGTTTTACTAAAGTGAAATAAAATCTAGTGCGAATCAAAACTCCGACATCTATCATGGGTGGAATGGATGAATGCATGAAGAAATGCATATGACACAGATGCAATTTACGAATACGGGAGCCCGAGAAATTGTTTCCTTCTTGGATACAACGTTTGGGCAGCATGGCACCCAACATATGTTTTTTTTTTAAGAAGGCGACACGGACCCTCCGTCGGTTTGCTAAAGTGAGGGGATCAAAGACGAAACCCACGCATGATGCATATGCGAAAGGCACAACACGGGGATGTACATAGTACGACAATATTCACAAACAAATATAAGCAAAAGGGTATATGATACTTATGCATGGCAGTGTGACAAAATGGCACGCAGCGTGTTGGCTCCGTGCCCCTATTTAAGGGACCTATAAGGGAGAGAGCTAACTAGGCATTTAGTGATAACCCCCAAGGTAGTCATATCTCTCTTGATGGTTTCTAGAGGTATCATCCCCTTCGAAGAACATACTGCAGCAGTAGGGACTACTAGCAACAATATGTTTTCAAAGAGAAAAACTCTAGATGAGGGTTCACTGTAATCAAGCAAGTCGGAGACCTAGCATGATCACGGATTCACCTCCACTCCTTATGTTCCCACGAACCCGGGTATAGGGCCCTTTTTCACTCACAGTGTGTGCAAATAGTGTTGGTGTTTGTGTGCATCAAATGAATAAATATTTACCTCATGCATACATTTTAAAACGCACCAAAAGCAATAAAGAGTTTATATACACAAGAACATAATGAAGGGAAACCAACAAAGAGGTAAGTCACGATAAAACATTGCACAAGATTAAATGGCCTAACACTCTAAAAACAGTCCCCAGTGGAGTCGCCAACTGTCGCAACCTACCCTTCGGCGGGAGGGCGACGCGAGACTCGCGGGATGCGTGTTCCACGAAAGGAATACGCGTGGAGTCGCCACCAACGTTTATTTGAGGAAAACGTCGGAAAAACCGGAAAAGACGCGATCTACGAACTTTTAAGTGAAAGGTTCGGGAGTTGTATTTACGCACGGGGAAGGTATTAGCACCCCACACGTCCGTCCCAAGGGACGGCAGCCTTTAATCGAATGTGCAAACATGACTTTGATTTTTATGTTCCCTTTTATGTCCTTATATCCTTTATACCCTTTTTATATTTTTTCCTTTTTTGTGGTCGACAAGGGTGTTTCCCTTTGCTCCTACGTATTCCTCAATTTGCGATGAGGAAATCAGACCTACGTAGTTCTTTCTTATCAAGTGATTCTCTTTTTACTTAAGAGGTGATCATTTTAAGGCGTTGGACCTTAAAAATGACCCATTTTACTTAGTAAGAAATTGAAATGACAAACTTCAAAAACCTATTTTTGTGGACGAGCTTGACTAGGCGAGTTGATTTTAGCCTTAGTTTCACCTTAGTTATTAGTCAATTCAATTAAGAATGAGAAATCCCAAAGAGAAAATGTCCGATTGATTTTCCGCTTTATTTTACTAAAAGGTATATTTTTTTGTTATTATATTATTATTTTATCTCTTTTTGATTTCCAACGTGGTTACGGCACGACCGAACGGTCGGAATTCATTTTAACCGAAGTTTACGGATAATACAATTCAAACGATCGGTGGAAATTTATTTTATTTTTAAGTTAAGCGAGAAATGACTTAAGTAAAATGGCTTAAGCACGTCAAAAGGGGGTATAATAAGTAAATGAAACAAGAATAGAAATACACAAAACACAATGTGGACCACCATGGATACATAGAATGAATCGAAAAGCTTGGTTCGAGGTACTTACCCATTGAAGATCGAAGAACGATGAAGAACGAATGAAGAACGTCGAAGAACGGTTGAAACCTTTGCGAAATTCTTCACGGAAAACGTTACGGAAACGTTTCGGAAGCGCCTTGGCTTAGATTTTCTTCACGGAAACAATTTTTCTAAGCAAATTCGAAAGAGAGAGAAGTGCCTAAGGGGCTGAACCCTTTTCTTCTTCACTTCCTCCCCTATTTATAGCAAAATAGGGGAGATGCTTGCCGCCCAGCTCGCCCAGGCGAGCCAGGTTGCTTCCTCCAGAAGCAACAGCCTTCTGGAGGAATCTTCTGGAGGGCCCAAGTGGGCCTGGGTGCTATTTGCACCCCCATTTTTACTAAGTACACCCCCTCTGCTTTTTTTTGGTGATTCTTTTTTCGTAAAGTTACGGAAACTTACGAATTTCGTAACGATACTTGTTTTCTTTCCGTAATGTTACGGAACCTTGCGGATTACATAATCATCCCCTTTTTGACTTATGGAATGTTACGGAACCTCATATTATGGGCTCATGCGACTTTGATTGATCCAACTTCGATCCATCTAAGCAAATCCATGCATGCAAATCTCACTTTTTTATTTATAGGTGTGGCCCTATCCCATTTAGGAAGACTGTCTTTTATGTTAGCCTCAAACGTCATGGTTAGCATTATTTTGAACAATTTGAGTAAATTTTGACAGCATTTCGCATTGGTCTCCAAGTACACGACATGACATCGGTGAAACGAATTTCACGATAATCAAGTATGCACTCAGAGAACAACTTGAAATGCATTCAACCAAAATTTCATCAAATTAATCAAAATAATAATAACCTGACCGAATGAGTCTAACATAAAAATACTAGTCTCCCCAAACAAAAAATTCAAGACTAAATACAATGACTAATGCAAACTATCCGCAAGAATCATTGCATTCAGTCTCAAACGGGAATCTACGGTTCACTCTGCATGAACAACAGTTATTTATATAGCAAATTACATTCAGCACGTATAACAACATTCATGACATACAAGAACATTCATGACGTACAAGAACATACAAGGACATCAACAGTTGTGTGTGTGTGTGTGTTTTGTGTTTGTCTCTTTATCTGTGTGTGTCTCTTTATGTGTGTGTGTGTGTGTGTGTGTGTCTGTCTATGTGTGTGAGTGTGTTTGTGTATGTGTGTGTCTGTGACTCAGTGTGTGTGTCTATGTGTGTGTGTCTGTGGGTCAGTGTGTTTGTGTGTTTGTCTGTCTCTTTATGTGTGTGTGACTCTGTGTGTGTGTGTGTGTGTGTGTGTTTGTGTTTGTCTCTTTATATGTGTGTGTGTGTGTGTCTATCTATGTGTGTGTGTGTGTGTGTGTGTCTATGTGTGTGAGTGTGTTTGTGTATGTGTGTGTCTGTGACTCAGTGTGTGTGTCTTTGTGTGTGGGTCTCTGTGTGTGTTTGTGGCTCAGTGTGTTTGTGTGTTTGTCTGTCTCTTTATGTGTGTGTGTGTGTCTATCTATGTGTTTGTGTGTGTGTGTGTCTGTCTGTCTATGTGTGTGAGTGTGTTTGTGTATGTGAGTGTCTGTGACTCAGTGTGTGTGTCTTTGCGTGTGGGTCTCTGTATGTGTCTGTGGCTCAGTGTGTTTGTGTGTTTGTCTGTCTCTTTATGTATGTGTGTGTGTGTGTGTGTGTGTTTGTGTTTGTGTTTGTGTCTGCGTGTGTTTGTCTCTATGTGTGTGTTTGTGTATCTGTGTGTGTCTCATTACAGGGTAGCAAAGGATCATTAAATTGTAAACATCATCAGCCACATGATGAGGGAAGCAGTATCAAATCAATGCTTTACAAGCTTTTTGGTGGGGAGCAATAAGGTGCCTGTGGATGTTCTTCAATACGCTGACGATACGATATTCTTTGGAGAAGCATCTATGGCAAATGTCAAAACTGTGAAGGTTACTCTCAGGAGTTTTGAGCTGGTTTCTGGATTGAGAATTAATTTTGCTAAGAGCAAATTTGGAGCTGTTGGTCAATCTTAGGAGTGGTGTCTTCATGCTGCAAACTACTTCAATTGTGCTTTGCTCCAATTTCCTTTCTGCTATTTAGGTATTCCGATTGGTGTCAATCCCAAAAGAAAGGTGGTGTGGGATCCTATAATTAGGAAATTTGAGGATAGGCTGAACAGGTGGAAGATGGGTAGGGCTGACCAAATCATGTTCTCGGAAGATGCTTGGGCTGAGGATGGGATTCTCCTGAAAGACCAATTTCCAGAAAGGCAAAAATTGATGGTTTCTGGGTGGAAAATCCTAATTTGGTTAAGGCAGAAATTCTGCAGCATTTGCAAAGCAGATTCAAATTAATTGAAGTTATGTACAAGCACTACAGCGTTTACAAAAGTAAGCACTGCAACTTATTTAAGGCAGAAATTCTGCAGCATCTGCAGTATGTGGGTGGAAAAATAAGCACTGCAGCTTTTAAAATTAAATTAATTGAACTTATGTACAAGCACAAGTTCAAATTAATAAGGTTTGACAGAAGGTTTTCTATTTTTAAAAAAAATTTCACTGCAGCTTTTTGAGAAGTTAAAATGGAAGCATCTTTATTAATTACAATTGAAGTATATAAGTTGGTTTTAACATATAGGAGATAAGGTTTAATTACAACAGGGAGTGGTTATTCAAAATAACATTGATGAAGGTGGGGGATGGAGAGAAAATTAGATTCTAAGGTTTATTGCAGAATTTCATGTGAATGCTTCATTTCCTAAGGGACTCAATTCCTCATTCATTGAAACCAGTATGCAACATTTTACATGAAACACCAGTATATAACATTTTAAAGCAAACACCACTATATAATATTTTAAATGAAACAGCAGTATATACATACTAGTTCCTACGTACGTACCTGGAGTTGCTATAACCCGAACGACCTTCAACAACAATGTCAATTAAAAGTAGTCTATGATAACCTGAAAAAAAAAACCAATGGTCATGGACATGGCTGACACATTTGGAGAAGGATTTTGGTATTCATTTCAACCAATGGTCATCCAATATCAGAGCAGGATTTTCTAATAGTATAGGATAGCAAAATCAAGCAAATAATTGTATTATCTTTACTTTCTTAGCATTGGTTCAAATACTGCATGTGTGAGTAAGTGTGTAACGATCACTTCTATTAGTGGGAGTTGTGTCATTTGCTTGAGAAACCTACAGTTGCACACTGAATTTTCAATTTTTTTGTAATTGTTCTATTTAGTTTTATGATTAGTTAAAATGAAGATAACTTGGTCTTCTCTACAAACTCCACAATTTAAGTACATATCCAATTGGTAATGGTCTTTTATGCAAGTTAATTATTTTTTGAGGCATATAAAGCTCTTTTCCAATCAGTGATTTTTCCTCTAATTCGGGCACTGTATTTGGACTAATTTCATTTTGGAAAGCCAAACTTTACAACCATATCCTTTAATTCGAAAGTCTTTGATTTGCTCCTACTTAATGCTTTTCAAGGTCTGCGCATTGAGGGTGGGTGGATCCATGAGCCTTGCAGTGTTAAGAATGCAGTTCATGGTATCCTCATTAATGGGGTTTGGGTCCAGCAGCCAGAACTTGTTAAGAAGGAAGTGGTTAACTTCTTTGTTGAAAGGTTCACTGAGCAGAATCATCATAGACCTACTTTGGATGGGGTTTACTTTCCCTCCCTAGATCAATATCAAAGAAAGGGGTTGATTGCTCCCTTTTCTGACATAGAGCTAAAGGATGCTGTTTGGAGTTGTGTTGGAGATAAATGCCCGGGCCCAGATGGCTTTAATTTTAATTTTATCAAGGAGTTTTGGGGGCTGATGCAACCTGATTTTAGAAGATTTGTGGATGAATTCCATGCTCATGGCACTTTTCCTAGAGGAAGTAATGCATCTTTTGTGGCTCTTATCCCTAAGATAACCCAACCACAGTCTTTAAATGACTATAGGCCCATATCTCTCATTGGTTGCATGTATAAAATCATGGCTAAGCTCCTAGCAAACAAGTTGAGGGTAGTGCTACCAGGTCTAATAGATGAAAGGCAGTCAGCCTTCATAAAGAATAAGCATACCCTTCATGGAATTCTCATTCTCAATGAAGTGGTGGATGAAGCTATTCGGAGAAAGAAGCCTGCTATGATATTTAAAGTGGACTTTAAAAAAGCCTATGATTTAGTATCTTGGTCTTTTCTGGACTATATGTTGATGAGATTAGGTTTCTACCTTAAATGGAGAAAGTGGATTTCTGCTTGTCTCCAAACAGCTACTACTTCAGTCTTAGTTAATGGGAGCCCCACAAAGGAATTTGTTCCTTCTAGAGGATTGAGGCAAGGGTATCCTCTAGCTCCTTTGCTTTTTAACATAGTGGTTGAGGGTCTTACTGGTATGATAAGAGAGGCCCTTAACAGAGATCTTTACACAAGTTTCTTGGTTGGGAAGCAAAAAGTGCCTACAAACATTCTGCAATATGCAGATGACACAATTTTTATTGGTGAGGCCTCTTGGGAGAATGTTGTAGTCTTGAAGTCAATGCTGAGAGGCTTTGAAATGGCCTCGGGTTTGAAGATCAATTTTTCCAAAAGCCAAATTGGGGTTGTGGGGGTTCAGGCCAGTTGGATTCAGGAAGTAGCCCAATTTCTGAATTGTAGACACATGGAATTTCCTTTTCATTGTCTTGGTATGCCTATTGGAATTAATTCATCATGCAAGGCTGTTTGGGAGCCTATGATATCTAAGTTTGAAGCTAAGGTCTCCAAGTGGAACCAGAAGAATTTATCAATGGGTGGCAGGGTTACCTTGATAAAGTCTATTTTGAATGCTCTCTCTATTTATCTC